>NW_025941759.1:0-186285 GCF_000764305.2 Hyalella azteca
GTGAAATAGAATCACGGCTCGTAGAAATGGAATCACGGCTGGCAAATCCATAAAACCACGGCTCGAAAAATTCAGTCGCGGCTCGCCAAGTAGATATATTCCATACTAGTCTGCATCTTGGGCAAGTTGTGAATTGTGATTTTTTAGAAAATAGAATCAAGTTGATTTTTTACTCCTGATCTACTTCAAAATTCACAAAGTTCAGAAAATTCAGTAATTTAATGCTTTTTTTTCTCAGCCAACAAAAATCCATACAAGTTTTCATAAACCAAATGCATGAATGGATTTTCTCCTATTTATATTGATCAATACATCAAATTCTAGCTAATTTAAAATTTGCCTACTATAGAAAATATTTTTGTTAATTAGCCCTGAATTTTAGTTCAACAGTTGTTTGGTACAAAATGCATTCAGTTGATTCTAACAATGGCAAAAACTTTTGGAAAAAATCCAACAAACTTGTGCCTGGGAGGTAAGTTGTATTCTCTTGACTCATTCTCTGCTCATTTTATTTACTGACTTCTCTTACAGGTGACAATCTCAAAACATTGCCAATTGCCTTATTCAATTCCCTAACTAAATTTAGAGTTGACCCAGCTTCTGGTAATCCAAATCAGAAGCTGCACTGTCTGTAAATTTTCACTGGGTTAGGTTATGCACTGAAATCTATTAATCTGATACAGTAATTGAATAAAGAAAATTGGCCTCCCTCGAATTGTAAAAACATTTTTTGTTCCCCTCTAACTCAAGTGTGATTTAAATTGTCCTTCATATGTGTTGACTCCTGAAACAATAAAACAAGTAGATTAGTAGAATGCAATGCACTGTTTTTGATATTGTCCTTTTTTTCAGAGCTGTTTATGGAGCAATGCATCCTCCTTTAGCACAGCCTGGCAAGTCAAAGTAAGTAATTAAAGTTATTTAATCAGAGTTCCATGCAAGAAAGAAAAATTTTGCCATAACATTAAATTAGAATTACATATTTGATGTAAAATTCATCACAGATTAATTCAATGATATACCGATATTTATAGTAAATATTTTGTATGTTGTTTTAGACTTACATTCTATTTAAAACAATTGAGACTGTTTCCTATTCATATTAGTAATAATATGTAATTAAGTTTACTGGTCTTGTTTATTGGTATTTATATTCTTGCATAGGGTGAGCAGTCCTGAGAAGGAGCGCAGCAGCAGTACAGGCATCTCCCGCAGCTCTGGCCAAACATCCGACAGCTTCCGCAATTATTGGGAAAGTGTTAATGATGCCTGGGAGTGTGAGGATGATGAATTTACCAGCCTTGCTGGTAAGCTCTATAGTCTACCTATACAATTACTTGGTATTCAATCAAATCAAGAAACATAAGACTCAACATACATTTTTCCATTTTGAAGTAATTTTTGTTGAATAAATTTTGTAATGAAACTGATTTTCAGTATTTATGTATAAATAAGGTAGTCACACAGGCAATACCATGAAAACAGCCCAATGTCAAACCTTCATCAATTATTCATTGCAACTAACTCTACAACTTTTTCCACTAGATGGCAAAATTTCCAGTCACGTGTCTGCTTGTGCTGCCTCACAAGTGATAGATCGTCATCGCTCCGGACTTCTTCCTCCTCCCCTTGCAACCAAATCTACATCTGCTGCTGACAGTGTCTCCTCTGGCCACCAAGACTCGAGACAAGCGCCTATTGTGTCCACTCAAAAAACCAGATCTGTATCTGATGGCAGCATCTACGGCCCCTTTAATGATGGCATTCTTGACAATAGAAAGCATCTTCCTCAACCTGCAGGGTCTGCTAAAAGTTTGAGAGCTGGCAACGGTGTGTGAAATCTTGTAGTTTTATTGCTTCATTCACACAAGTTTTATTTGCAACAGTTGTTCCTGATGTGTTTATTAGTGAAGATGGATTTACTTTAACCAAGATACTTGCAAGACTTATGTCAGTTTTTTTTCTGATCATCATGGCATATGTAACCTAGTGTTATATCTCTTCATTTCTGAGTACTTATAACACAATTATTTGTTTTAAATTTATAGCTACTGTGAGTCCTACTTTGAGTCCTGCCCATTTGATGCTCCCCAGCAATCATCATCAGCATAACAACCTGAGAGAGAGGCTCACTCATGACCCTGGTGAGAAAATTCCTTATATATTTCCAACCACTTCTTTATTCCACTCTGCTCATAACAGAACAATTGTTAGAGGCTTGCATTCCTGTTGGAAATATCAAGGCTTACAAGCTTCGCAATGGATTGGCTACAAACCCTATTCAGCTTGCTTACTTAGCCACTCATTTAGCCATAACTTGCTGACATGAGCCTGCATTAAGGTACCTAATCTAGGTATCTAATTTTACTTGCCTTCAAGTAACAATTTATTAATTTCTACATTACTGAAAAATAATAACTAAATAGACACATATTATATCTTCAAAATGTTTTATAGCTCATAGAAATGACTTGTTGCAGATTGAATCTATTTGATAAGCTGGAGTTGTTGCATCAATGCATCCATGTTCGTTCTTGTATCCTCTTCTTGTTTATCAGATCGTGAGCGTGAGAGTGGCCGCCTGGACCGCTTCGAGGAGGTGTTGTATGGCAGCCGCAGCGCTGATGTCGCCGAGCTCCGCAAACTATCTTGGTCTGGCATCCCTCCTAAGCTTCGTGCCGACACCTGGCGTGCCCTCAACGTAAGTTGATGGTATCAGAGATATCTTGGTCTGGCATCCCTCCTAAGCTGCGTGCCGACACCTGGCGTGCCCTCAATGTGAGTTGATGGTATCAGAGATATCTTGGTCTGGCATCCCTCCTAAGCTGCGTGCCAAAACGTGGCTGCCACACTTCTAGTGATGCCTAACTCTCCTCTTGCGTGTCTTTAAGCTACCAACTTAATTTTTTTTTTCGGTTATCTTGTTTCAGTTATCCCAGTTGTCTCGTCGGTTCGAGCTGAGTAACTGTCATTTTTAAATTACGTGGCAGTTCTCCTTCCAATCCCTAGGATCATAGCTCTTTTATTTATGGTGTACACTGACTTGTCATGTATTTTAATTATATTATATTAATATTATATTATTATTATAGTATTATATTATATTTATCAGGGCTATCTTCCTGCCAACTTTGAGCGGCGTCAGGAGGCGCTGGAGAGGAAGCGTAAGGAGTATTGGAACTTCGTGAAGCAATATTACCACACTCGGCATGAAGACCAGCACAGCGACACCTTCAGACAGGTCCCATGGCCGCTCTCACATAGCCATTTCATGATTACTATATATTATGGCTGAGCCATTTCGTGATTATATATTATGGCTGTAATTAGCCGCGTCTGCTTATAACATCATTATTTATTTTGATCATTCAAAACCCCCTCATTACCTCATGATGATGAATACCATCTACGATACCTATCCTTGGCATTATCGAGATGCGTTGGCGGCGGTATAGTTCAATTTTGTTATGCTTTTTTGTATGCAAATATTTGGTGTACAATATATGAAGCTAAGTTTGTTGCAAAATTCATCAGTTCAATTTGAACCTGAAACCGTCTCATGGTTTTCTCAGGGAAAAATAACATAGATATTCTAAGAAACTGCGGAAGATTGCTAATTTTTATGAGCATTATTTATACTTCATTCTATTAACTAAGTGAGAATGACTTTACAAGAAACGTTTTTAAATGAAGAAGTTCGTTCAAAGTTTTATTTGCGATTGATTTTTGTTTATGGCGTTGCAGATCCACATGGACATCCCGCGTATGGCGCCGCTGATCAGCCTGCTGCAGCAGCCCGTCGTGCAGGAGATGTTCGAGAGGATCCTGTTCATCTGGGCCATCCGCCACCCCGCCTCGGGATACGTGCAGGGCATCAATGATCTCGTCATCCCGTTCTTTGTGGTCTTCCTCAGCGACGTCATCCCACCAGGTACGACAAGTTCTGTGCTTGCACGAGGCGTGGGATCGGACTGGGTTTTCCTTATAAAAACACTTAAAATTAAGCCTCTGATGTGCTCTTCGATGTATCACATATCAGATTAGTCGAATTTTGATCGTCGAATTTTGATCGTAGATGTATATTAAGAAGCCATAAACAGCAGTGAAATGTTCAAACCAGCGACACCAAGAACACTCTAGACGTGTATGGCCAGAGGGATTGCGGTCGTAATTTATTGTTAGTACATATACCCTTAAAGGTGATGCTAGATAATTGATACATTTGTCTACACGATCATAGTGATGCTTTCGTCGCTTGGACAAAAACGAAACCTCTGCTGTCGTCATTGTTGCGTTAATTAAAGGCCATTTGAAGGACTAAGGCGCCACTCAGACAACCCCCTTGAGGGAAGCGCACCCAAGGCGCTACGTAATACAATAAAACACTTGAAATTTAATCTTCCAATCATTCTAGACCATATTCCCAAAGTTTCTGAACGTACATAATTAAGCACGCATTTGTCGTCATGTTGAAATTATTGAAGACGAGCTGTGTGTGGTTGGGCAGGCAAGGCGGTGGACACATACGACGTGAGTTTAGTGTCAGGGTCGCTGTGTGAGGGCGTCGAGGCGGACAGCTTCTGGTGCTTGAGTCGCCTGCTCGACGGCATACAAGACAACTACACATTCGCACAGCCCGGCATACAGACCAGAGTCACACAGCTGCGCGAGCTCGTGTCACGTATTGATGGTCTGTATTGTCGCTAGT
Source organism: Hyalella azteca (assembly GCF_000764305.2). Classification (NCBI taxonomy): domain Eukaryota; kingdom Metazoa; phylum Arthropoda; class Malacostraca; order Amphipoda; family Hyalellidae; genus Hyalella; species Hyalella azteca. Next base: position 4,709 of record NW_025941759.1, read on the forward strand.
CATGTTTCACTTAATTCATTGTATGAATGATGTTGGGCACTTCTAAAATATTTGCAAATAATTGTTAGTCGTTGCATTGCCAATTGTTTCCACCTCTATTGAGCTTATATTACGTATTGATTACATGCATTACATATTGGTGATATTATGTCATTATTTTAATAAGAAAACGTTTATTTCAATGAATCGTTTTATTTTACTTTGAAATTTTCATGTGGAATGGTTTATCACCATAAAATCTACTAATACTTATTTGTTTTCAGTGATGTAATTATCGCGTGGTGCAGAGTACGCATGCACAGTATTTTTTTGAAGCAACTTAAATGATGGCTTGTTGAGCAGAAGGCCTGCACCGGCACCTGGAGCGCCATGGCATCGATTACCTGCAGTTCTCCTTCCGTTGGTTCAACAACGTCCTCATGAGAGAACTTCCTCTCAGCTGCACCGTCAGGTAGCCATCATACGTGGCTCCTCTTATTTTGTATTTCCTCACCTGCCCTCTGTTGGCTGGGTCAGGTAGGCATCAAACGTGGCTCCTCTTTTGTGTGCACTCCCTCTCCTGCCGTCTGTTGGCAGAGGCTTTTTTCCTCAGAGTAACGAGGGCATGAGACATTTGAACTAATCGATGTGATGGTTTTTACAGAATCTTGGTTGCGCCTCACATTTCAGTTGTTGTACTCGTTGATGATGCTTGGTCTCGTCTTTACTGTTGACTCTTGCACTTGTGTCTTAGTAATAGGTACCTCAGTTTGAAAGCTAAAATTATTATTATTTATATACGTTTGACTCGTGACGTGTTCAATACGAAGTTATTTTTATGTTCAAGTTTCAAATACGTAGTTTCTCAATTAATAACTTGTTCTCGAATCATTTTGGTTGTCAAGCTTTTAATTACCTTGAATTGTTTCAAATTGCTTCAATTGCCGGTTTTTTCCGTAGCTAGCAACGTAGATGTGTTCAGAGCCTCAATTGCAAATGCGAGGTGTACAAAAATAATCTAAATATTTGGTCAACTACGCTTGAATATAATCTATGAGATAAAGGTCACCGCAGGATTTTGAAGGGTAACCACCTTGTCATCGTTTGTATTGCAAAAGGTTATAATTACAGGCTGTGGGACACTCTGCATGCGGAACAAGAAGGCTTCTCCCACTTCCTGCTGTACGTCGCGGCTGCCTTCCTCAGACACTTCTCCCCCAGACTCATGCAGCAGCAGGACTTCCAGGTACTCACGCTTCACTAATCCCTATGGACAATTTTCATCATACATTTAAATTTCGGCGAGCATTACAATGCAACATCATTTTCGGCGAACATTGCAATGAATAATGTATTTTTTTCACTCTTCTGAAAGTATTAAAATTTGGGGAAATGTCTTGTTTGAATTTTGTATGAAAAAATTTACTGAAAATTGCTACCGAATTCTCTTTATGACGATTGTAGATTCCAACAAAATTACTCGTTTTCCAGAATATTTTTCCGAAAATTAATTCAAGAAATTATTAACGAGGGTAACTAGGTTTTGAAAATCGACAAACAACTTTTGTGAGAGTAAACTGATTTACGTGCCTTGCAGGGACTGATGCTGCTACTGCAGAATTTACCAACGAGCAACTGGACTGACAGTGAAATAAGTCTTGTTGTGGCTGAGGCTTTCAAACTCAAGTACATGTTTGCGGATGCGCCCAAGCACTTACTTAACCAACAGCAAGCGCAGCATTACCAGGCCGGCGGCCACAAGTGACCTTCTGAAGCTGCAAGCCTTGCACGCGGATGAGCAAATGCTGAGCGGCTGGAGCCATGGTGTTTATTGTTAATGGCGGTCGTCCCGCGAAAATACGTTTAATGAATATGCAACAGATTGCGATGTTGAGCCATCCTAACACTGATCAGTGTTAATTATTGAGAGGAGCTAACTCTTAACGAGGGTGTTGGGTAATGGTGACTGGACAATGGCTAACACTGCGCCTTAGTCAATAGACTGGGAAAAAGAAAGGTTTCCGAACTTCCTTCCCCACACTCAAGCGCTATTTCTGAGTATGTTGACCATCTGGGTATTGTATTCGATGTACGTAGTATTTTTACATTCACGCTGAACTTAATTTAACAGTGAAATATTAAATCATAGGCAAAATCTTCAGAGCCGCCAATGGCAAGCTTGATTTAAAATTATATCTAGCGATCTAGCGAGCTCAACTCTGCAATATCAGGATAACGCCAAATCCATGGAGGAATATCATGAAATAATTACAGGTAATAGTGCGTGCGAGCAATGTAGAGATGAGCCTCGCTGTGCGTTATATTTAACACTCTTTACTTGAAAAAAACATCGACTCTAGATTTAAATGCTGCCTACTTTTTTTCAAAGAAAATGAACAAGTAATCACTTCCCATCGTTTGTGGACTTTGGTTTGTTCTACTGTTGTTTCCGAGCCACTGTGCATGACGCAAGAGATCTAACTTATACCTATAACAAAATTCTGTGAGGTCCCCCGTGTTGTGGTTAATTTCGGTTGCTGCCGTACGATTCTCTTCCAATTTTTTGTTATACATTGTATTCACAAAATGTTTGATTATTAGTGTTAAGTATTCAAAGTTAAGTTATGTGGAAGATTCTTCTTGAGATGAATATTGTTAATATATTCGTGGTTTGTTTGCGGTTACTCGTCTGATATTCGTTAAGGTGTGAGCCAACTCACGTACGGTGTAATGTACCATAAAATATCTGTGATGCCCTAGCATTTGTGCCGTGACTCTGGAGCGCGCACTCCACGAGTGTACTCGGTGTACTCTGCTTCAGATTTTAACGCAGTGTAATATTCAACTGTATGCATGAATGCGAGCTTCATTACAAACTGATCTTTATTTAAAGCTATTAATTTTTCGCTTCTGTCACGGTTGTGTTAGGAAGGAGCTAATCCCCGACTGCGATATCGTGTAAAAAGCTCCACGCCTCTCGACTAGCGACAACATGCAGATCGCTAGCAATTGTCTCTAACATAGGAAAACTTACTATGACATCTTGACGCGACTTAGTGACTTTAAATACTGATATTATGCTCGTTTTGGGAATATATTCTGTCGTAGTTGTTAGCTCGCTTAAGAGGCTTGCTGCTAGCTCTGCTCGCTTCTGGCCAGGGTGGCATTGCGTTGCCAATTCCAAACTATTCTGATTGATGATTGCGTCGTGTTTCAGTGAATGTGATGAGTGCAGGGAATGATGATTGCGTCGTGTTTCAGTGATTGTGATGAGTGCAGTGATTGATGATTGCGTCGTGTTTCAGTGATTGTGATGAGTGCAGTGAATGATGATTGCGTCGTGTTTCAGTGATTGTGATGAGTGCAGTGAATGACTATTACGTTTGTAGTTTTATGCTACTTAGATGGTGCGCAAGTACCGGTGTATGTGGTAAATTTTCTAGAGTATTAAAATCATCATTTTGGTCCTAATTTCTTGATTCCAAACTATTTCATAGAAAAACATTTTCAGGTTTTTCCACAATTTTCCACTAATGATTCTTGATTTATTAGCTCGATAGATTTCTGTGCAGTTATGGATGTAAGGCTAAGTGTGTTAATTTTTTGACAGCTTTGAGTGGGCAGCCTAACTCGCTATCTATTTTCTTTGAGAGGTCAGAGGTGAGGAGTGTAGGTACCCTGTGTACTATTTGTGGCTGGTCATGGGCTTCTGAACAAGCTTACTGGTGGGACTTAGGGAATTGAAATTGCCTAGCCACTCTTGGGCGCAAGCGTTGATAATCTCGAGTTGTTATTCTGACATCAGTCGTGCTTCTGACATCAGTTGTACACGAAGTGAGCGATCGCCTGTTATGCACCAGCGCGTCTTCCCGCTGGGTTACCTACGTTCATTGGTGTTATTGATAGAATTACTCGTTGACCATAACGTTAACGCTTGGAATAACCACGTCATAACATTTTTGTATATTCTTTAGTACTCTGCCCACCATTCCCGTTTTTTTATCGCATATCTGTCCTTTATTCTCGTTGTATCATAGAGGTTCTGGTCCCTAGAAAATTGAATTCCACTATCAGGGTCGGCTTGAACTCCATCATAGACTGCGATTTCGCTCGTCTAGAGCTGTTTCTTACAACTTCCTATTTTCAGCTACGTTGTGCTCTCAAATAATTGCTTTTTATTAAACTAAAGAATTGGGCAACTCATCTTGGTCAATAGTTCTTAACACTTGCTCGATTAACAGAGTAAGCAGAATTATTTTTTTTTTGCATGTTAAATCCGATTAATATTGTACTACGCTACAATATAAAAGATCTGTACTATGTTTTTGATTTGGGTGAAATGATTAAAGTTATCACATAACACGGTCTTGCATTTGGCCCGTAAGGAGGTATGCTGCGTGTATCTTTTGCCCAATGCTTAATATCAGCTCTTTTCTCAAAGCCATGGTTCAGTTTACCAATTATTTACTACTATACTTTTTAATATCTATGATGAGGGTGAGAAACGCTGTCCGATTTAAATTGTGCGAACAGTCATTTGGTGTGCACATGAAGCATCAAATTGAAGCTCCTGCGAAGGGTACAAATATTTTTCACAGAAGTAACTTTTGTGTTGTACTTACGTACATAGAACTGATAATGGTTTGTTAGGGCATGCACATAAGCTGCGTATTTCGGTTTACTTTATTTTCTTAATAGAGTGAATTTTATTTTGGCGTCACTTGAAAATTTGCGAAGCCGTCAATAACCGAGGTATCGGCACGTCGCAGGGTGTAAATATACTGACTATATTTGCCAGTATTTAATTTTGATTGAAACAACAGGTGAAGAAAATGTGTGTTGTATGTACGAAATCTTTGTTTCCTTTTATTGTTGTGATTGTCGTTGAATTGATGTTAGTGAGTCGAACTCGGGTTCTTTCTTAATAAGAAGCATTGCTATGTTTACGTGCAGGCTTCGACACGAAGCGACGGCTCTAAAATCAATACTGCGTGTAGTATTGTAAGTGAGATTATTAAGATAATTCTACCAACTGCCAGAGAAAAGTGCAATAAATGTCAGGACATTTGGATCTATGATTAGAGTTTAAACTGCAACGTCGGTGAAAAAGATTAGTATTAGTTAGGCACGAGTACCGACTTAAGTGGATTGAATTACGATTCTTGGCAAGTTCATTTTAAGCTTAAAATGTTATCAACCTCCGATTATGATAGGGACGTAACACAAACTTGCGATTGCATGCAAACAAGCGACCATTGTTAGCAAATAATCAATTTTTTAATGTATTATCATAGCTTATAGGGGGTCGCTCTGCGGGTATAGTTATAAAACCTCGCTGTTATCTTTCCTGTTGGGCATTCTTTCGGCTTCTGCAACACAAACCAAAATTCTTACGACGGCCTTGTGGCTTGTGACGCGTCAGTTTTTCTATAGCTTTACAGACCTATAGGTATTAATAACTACTTAAGAAAGAATGAATTTTGCGTTATGTTCACTCATTAAGCAGGCTGAGCGCTATTGAAACCTGACAGTATTTCTATCAAACTCAGTACGGCGGCTAAGAAGTATAGCATCTCAGTGGGCTTCTTTCCTCATCAATTCAAGGGTGAATTGTTGTTACTTGAAGCATCGCATCTCTTCATGCAGTTATTGTTGCTATGTGCAAAGGTTCAGCACCTCACAGGCTACGAGGTCAATTAGATTTCCAACTGATATTAGTTTATTTCTATCCAAGTATGGCCCTGTTCTGACATAGCATTTCGCATTTTCTCTATATGTACAAATGGAATAATGAATTGCGAGAATGAGAACAATAAACTGCCGACTCCTCGCCTTTATTTCTCGCTATTTATTCTGGGAACGTCCCAAAGTGAATGGTTTTAGTTCATGATTAATTATGTAAGAAATGTAGCCACTATATATTCATAAGCAATTTTCTTCATAATTTTTTATACGTAGTAGAGGCTTAGATTTTTTATTGCGCGTTGTTAGATTTTCGATAGACCAGCATTGCTGTATTTAGTCGAGCCTGAGACATTCTGCGTTGGGCACTCAGGACGATGACGGTTATTGTAATAAATTGCTGAACGACTCGACTGAATTACTGCTTATTTCCATTGTCAGCGCACGCCAAGGGCTGCTCTTCTCGTTTGTTTTTAGCCTTCAATCATTTTTGGCGGATGATCTGGCTTGAGTTGTAGCCTTCTACTAAGTTAAACTGTAAACAGACACAACCTATTAGGCGGAATTAAAATGTTCCTCTACCAAAAGGAAGTTCGCATATATATATATATGGATCACGATTCATGCTAGTATAGCTTCGAACTAGTATGTTGCTGAAGGAAGACCTCCCTTGTTTGAAATTTAATAATCATATCAAATCCGCGCAGTTAACCGATGAACAATATGTTTGAGGTTTGTACCTACCGCAGATACAAGTTTCGGTGTGATGTAAGTAAGATCGATCTCGACCACTGATGCTAATAAAAGGCGGACTTTGACGAGTTTAGGGAAACCTGAGCTCTTGCCAACCAGTGCCAATCAGCCCTTCAGAATCCGCCGGCAATGCAAAAACTTGTGTGTATTACGGTATTTATTATCTAAGATTATCGTTTTTCGTTGAAAACTTTGCCGCCCGAACTGAATTCTAGTACAGTTTCCGAAAAAAGTGACTTGACGAACGGTCAGTCGAGGCTTGAAAAACGTGCGCTCACGTCTGGCGCCCACTCGTGTACGCGCGACAATAAATAATGAGGTTCCTGCTCAGTCCATCGCTAAGGCGAACGCGTGAAGAGCGTTAATGCTATAAAATACACTTGTGGTTGCCAAGAAGACTCGACCGCTGAGTGCCCTGTACCGCAGTATGCCAACGGAGCGCCAACGAAGTGCCGTGCTTTGCTCTCTACTTGCCGTGTTACTGAAAGAGACCAACAAGTTCATATTATTGCCTCGAGTTCGGATATTAATATAAGAATGCTCAATAATGGACATCAATAATTCATGGTGACAGCGCGTCTTGATTTCTGCGTGAAGTTAATGAACCTATTGATGTGGGCTTGAAATTCATCCTGTAAAAGAAATATGGACTCTAATATGCTAAATAAATGGCAAATGGGTATATCATAGATATCTAATAAAAAATCGTGGCTCTAAAACGACAAAATCTTGATGCAAGAACGAGAAGGCTTTGTTAGTTTGACAATGTTGATACTGTTCCGAAAATTTGAATTTTCAGTGGAATAGAATAGAAGTGTCGGCATTGAAGAAATAGGCCCATGGCTTATTTCTGCCGGAATTAGCCGGAATTTGATGGTGTTGAAAAAATAACTAGCCAGTTAGAGAATAGGTATACAGTTATTTACTTTAAGTGCGAATAAGTAGATTGTACTTGCTTGTTTCTGATTCCTAAGTATAAATCGTCATTGAAATACGACTTACAGGATTGTGAAAAAGTGAAGATAAATGATCCCACTGAAATCAGAGTTTGCGTTTTCGCCTGTAGGACGAAGTGAAACCTATCTATCGACTTGCGATCTAACCTCACTTGTTTCGTAAACCAAGTTCAGAATATAGGACACATCTTTCTTCTCTACAAGCAGTAAAGTGACGGATCCACATTGAGTTTCTTATGGTGCGATGTCGTTGGTTCGTTCAACTATTGAAAGGTATTGAGTTTGTGCATATGTCGTGTGTTATTCCGATATTATGTAATGGGTTCATCGTTAGTAATTTAATTTTTAGAAAAGGTTCAAGTTTTTATGTAGGTCGTAAGTTCTTCCGCTATTGCGAAGTGTGTTGGGTTGTTGACCCTTGTCGCGCTTACCCCGGCTTGTCCGATAATCGGAGACCATGCGCGAAAGTTCCGGAAGCTGCGGCACCTGCGGCTCTTACTTGAAGAACATCCTCAAGTTCCTTTTGAGTCACATAGGACTGGTGTCGCTGGTCGTGGGATACACCATCGTCGGCGCCCTCACCTTCGCCAAACTCGAGGCTCAACATGAAGTTCTCGTCAAGAAAAACATGTCGAGTGTTCGCGAAAAGGTCAGTGAGAACTGTCCCGGACAGTCTTGGACAAGCTAGGACTGGGCTAATAATAGACAATATGGTATCCTAATAGCTAATAATATGGTATCCTGGCTAACTAATAATATATATAGTATCCTGTGTCAACTAATAAGCAATATGGTAGGTATCCTGACGAAGACAAACCAGTGACAATCATAGCAACTTAGTCTTTTCACAACATAACATAACATTGTGATCTCGGCGCTGCAGCGTAGGCCGATGTGGCCTGTCGCCGATTCTTTTCCTTTTCGTGCCTTGTTCACAGAAGATCTAAAATCGTGTCATTTGACCGTTTTTTTCATGACTGACGAAAGTTTGAAATAGCTACTCTACTTCCACCGGGTTCGATATGGTGTTAGGCATTTCAAATCTGAACATATATTTTTCCATAGCTTTATCTAGTCTGTTCTTGAACTCGTTCATACTTGGAGCGTCAACGATGTCATCGGGGAGGCTGTTCCACATGTCGGTGATTCGAAGCGAGAAGAAATTTTGTCGCGTGGAGAAGTTGCAGCACGTCTTTGAACATTCTCTTTTAAATTTCTGTCCTTTTCGAATCTCGGTGACCACACAACGTTTCCAAACTCTAGACTCGGGCGTACGACGGCAACAAACAACTGCTTCATCGCTTCTGAAAGGAATGGTTTCCGCATGGTTGAACTATAGTTCAACCATTATAGGCTTTCGTCTGAAAAATTCCGAGTTATGCGACGTGAATAATAATTTCAGTATTGCTCCATGGTCCGGGTATAAGGACCAGTATTGCTCCCTGGTCCGGGTAATAAGGACCAGTATTGCTCCCTGGTACGGGTATAAGGACCATGCAGTATTGCTCCCTGGTCCGGGTATAAGGACCAGTATTGCTCCCTGGTCCCTGTAATAAGGACCAGTATTTCTCCCTGGCCCGGGTATAAGGACCAGTATTGCTCACTGGTCCGAGTAAAAGGATGTTATTCCAGGTTTTTAAATACATTGGTGGACGGTGCGCATCAGCGTAGGTCGGAATGACGTTGCGTAACTTCTATATCCCGGTTGACGAATACTTCGCGCTGAGCAGTGCGACGAGACCGCGTCGGGGAGCAATTTTAAGATGGTTACACTTCTGGTGATTCAGATTGAATGATTTCCCGATCTCTGCATATATTTAGACGGAAACTTTGCCTTAACAATTCATACAGGTCATAGAAATTGAAATTGTTAATCTATTTCCATATTCTACGTTCTGCGTCTAAATCCATTTCCTGTATATTTAGCATATCATATTACAGTGATGTCGGCGCTAAAGAAAAGGACCGAAGTGGCTTGTCGCCGATACTTGTAATTTTCGTGACATGTTCACTGCAGGAGATCTGAAACAGGTACTTGGTCCGGATATTTTCAGAACTGATGATAGTTTGAATTAGCTACTAGACTTCCACCAGGTTCGATATGGTGCTAGGCATTTCAAGTCTCAACAAATATTTTTCCATAGCTTTATCTAGTCTGTTCTTGAACGCGTTCATACTCGGAGCGTCAACGATGCTATCAGGGAGGCTGCACATGTCAGTGATTCGAAGCGAGAAGAAATGTTGTCTCAAGGATGTGTTACAACGCAGTTTTTTAGTTTATAGCCGTGGCCCCTGGTGTTGGTTCTTGTTTCAATTTCTAGTCATCCGTCGTGAAGCTTGTATAAACCATGCGTATACTTGTATCATTCAATGAGGTCATTGGCTTTTCTTTATTGATTGTACTAGTATTCGATAAATTTTTTGAGCTGCTCTAAACATCTCAAAACGTTCCAGAAACAGATATTATGAATTAACTATAATTTTCGTTTGCTTTTAAATTCTTAGTGAACCTTCGATATCGGACTAATGAATAAAAAGCCTTTTACCAGATCATAGAAATGATCCACACTGTTATGACGTATCAGTACAGTATCTCAAAGTATTCTAAAAAATAATGAATTAATTTTAGCCAGGCTCGGTAAAGTTTTGCCCGAGCGACGTTGATGACGAAGCTCTAATGAGCTTCACGACGTGACAACTCCCAAAGTAAGAAGCAATCTTTTGTGTCTTGTCAGGCCGGGCTGTAGACGTACGGGCACGTCTGTGTGGCACAATTTAGAGTATATTACGTGAAATTCTGAACCATTTTTTTATTTACTCACACTCATTTCTGACGCAATAATATACGATTTGAATGAATAGATATGAATTACAATAATTTTATTTGGGATTGTAGACAGATATTTTCTCCTTTTTTGGCAGTGTTAATGAGTGGTCCCCCCAACCCTGACACGAACACACCTCAGCTCTTTACCGTGTCATCACCGGAGCCTATGCTCATACGTCGGTAAAATCATCAGCAATTCCTTGTAGCTATTTCTACTAGATAATTTCCATTCATCCGTAATTAAGGTTTTTCATCCCAATTATAATATTTACCTCGAGATAATTGGATTTTCATGTTATTTATCTAAAGTAATACCCATGTTATTTTTCGTACACCACAGGTGACCGACCGTCTTTGGGACATCACCAACGACATGCACATGCTCGAGGAGCTCGAGTGGAGCGAGAAGGCGCGGGAAACTCTTAAAGACTTCGAGAAAAGTTTAGTTAAAGCAATTAAACAAGATGGCTGGGACGGCGTCGAGTCCAACGAACCCAAGCAATGGACTTTTGCGGGTGCCCTCTTTTACTCCATCATTCTCATAACCACCATAGGTGAGTCAGCGTAGCCTTTACTTAGATGTCATCCATTTTATTTCATCACAAATATTATCCGTTCACCACAGCTTTTTGTAACGAAAGAGTTTCGATGTCTTCAATATTATTTCCGCAAAAGCTTATTAGGGATCCTTTTGGTCTCATTTGCACCTCTCTGTCCCTGGTACGGGAGCCACAGCCACGGAGCTACGTGCTTGCAGCTCAAAAGATTTTCGTTAAGCAGTTATTAAATGACCATCGAAAGTTACGCTGATGTGACACCTGCTGAATGTTCGGGTGAATTAAATATAAAATCAAACATGATTTACAGCGAATGAAGCTCTCATGTATGCGAAGCTAAGTTATGAAAGTTAACGTATCATTCCTATATGGCCTTATTTTCTGTGCACGTAGCAGCATAAGTACGCGCAGCGACCGATTTCCCGTCAGTGATTTATTGGTTTAGCTTGAAAAGTCGTCAGTGATTGACTGGCAGAGTACCGAACTCTTAAATAATTTTTTTACTCTTAAATAAATTTTTGACAGTCGGCGCCTGCCGCATCCACTTTGTTGAGCTTTGACAGCTCTGACCTAGAAGTAATATCATCCTCCATGTGCTCAGGCTTTTTATTAAACTATCTGAAAATGACACAAAATTATTGTGATGCCAAATAGCACAGAATTATTGTAATGCCAAAATGCAAAAGAACTTCAAGTCATCGTAGAAAATTTTTGAATATTTCTTTATATCTTCAGCTTGAGCTTGATTGATCTAAGGAAGTACAGGTACTTTGCCGATAAACGTGACCTCAAACATGCTTCGTGGTAAGTCATTTCTAAATTGTGTTAAAGCTGTTTGGCAGGGATTTTGTTTACGTTGGGGAAAAAATGCTAGGCAAGATGACTCGATAATAATTTATGGATGACAAATATTCATGTTATAAATAATTTATAGATGATGCTAATGCTATATACATACAGGAAAAATTTTTAAACAACATACAGAACACCAGCTTTTACGGTAACGAAATTAATTAATAAATCTACTGCATAATTCTAATTTTTTTATATTTGAGTTGAATCTCTAGTTTTTAACAGAATTTTTTGGGGAACGCTTTTTATTATTATCGCTTAATTTTATTAATTATTTTTGGCGTCAATAGCATCTATCTGAAACGTTTTTGAGGTTACTAAATTATTCGCACAGACGATTCTCTGTATTAAAACCGAAATAGTTCAGAAAAAAAATGTTTTGCTGCCTTTTGAACTGTTGAATACTTTTCCCGTTTCTAGTAATTCTCCATTCATTTGAAATGGATTTTAACGTTATGTGAGCAAGCAGACGTTTCTAAAATGACATTATCCTTCATGTTTTCCTCAGCCAATATTGACGTATTCCGGTATTTATTGCTGTCGAATGTTATACGTAATTAAATCCTTGTTAATCGTTGACGCGAGATAATCTTGATCAATCGAGAGATTGCAGATTTATAAGCAACCTCATCGCCTTATTCAAGAGACTGCGCTACAGGCTGCCCTACTTTGAAGTTTACATCCTACCAGCCTAAATAGCCGCAAAACGCATTTTGCCTAAGCCTGCCCCGACATATGGACGCTACCATAAGTGCAGAGGGTGCTGCGAGAAACCAACAAAGCGCGAGTAATGATGACCTCCGTATCCGTGATGCTTCACGGGTGCCGGCAAACTGTGGACCGAGTGAGAAGACCCAAAGCTGCTCAGGTCATCGAATGGGTCAGAGTGTTGGTGGTGGAAGTCATTAGAAGAACTGTAGCCATCGTGATCCTCCTCCCTGTTGGGATGCTCAGAATGGCTGTCATGGTGGGAACTTCCTGAATGCCCGAACGCTTTATCGTTTCCGAAGTCATAATCGTAATCGTCAAACCCTCCGAAATCGTCTTCCTTTTGATCGTTTTCTTTGTTCTTATCACTGTCGATACCTTCTCCGTGGTGGTCTTCATGGTGACCGCTACCTCCTCCTCCGTATCCGCTATGACCATGTCCTTTCCTGCCATGTCCATGTCCTTTCCTGCCATGTCCATGACCACCGCCATGTCCATGACCATGTCCGAAACCTGACTTGCCGGAGCCGTCGTGAGGGTGATAGACGGGCGGAGGCTCCTTGAGGCTGTGGCCGAGTTGGATGACGATGCCGCAGGAAAGTCGTCCTCCGGCGTTGCCCGTCCTCAAGCTCTCGTCATCACCTCCACGACCCAGGTCGTCGGGCTTCTTGTGCACAACGAAGCTTCGCTTGCCAATGTAGGTCTGCAAATAGTAGAAACAAAATTAAAAAGTTTAACTCAGATCTACTTTTCGGTACAGATTTTTACGGTTGTGTAAATTATCTGGAATAAGTAAAATCAACGAAATTTATAAGTTCAATAAACCGTATTATCGTGTCTATGAAATATTGACTATATTTGAGCAGAGATCAAGAAGTATAAAAGTGTGGGTCTACCTTGTCATGAGGATGCAGCGAGATGTGACCATCAAAGATGCTGATCTTGGCAACGCCGTTCTTGTCGGCGTAGACGTTACCGAGATCTCCAGCATGTCGATGAAGGTCTTTGGGCCCGGCGTGAACTTTCTGCCACAAACACATGCGTACGATTTAATTTAAAGACAATTTTGAATACACTAAGGAACTTATAAGAGAATTCATGATTATTTTAGACATTTTAATCCTAATTTGCTCGATACAATTGTTGTCAATCGGATGACTATATTTCACGTGTGCCTCCCAGAGTGCCTCCCGCGAGTAACTGCTTCAGGTTGTGGTGTAGACGGTTGGTTATATTGTGTTGTGCACTACTAGAATTTTTTTTATACGGCCGGTCAGATCGGTCACGTTGAATTGTATACGGCTAGTTAGGTTGTGTTTCATACGGCTGGTCAGGTTGTGTTTCATACGGCTGGTCAGGTTGTGTTGCGTACGGCTGGTCAGGTTGTGTTTCATACGGCTGGAGCTGGTCAGGTTGTGTTGCGTACTGCTGGTCAGATTGTGTTGCATACGGCTGGTCAGGTTGTGTTTTATACGGCTGGTCAAGCTGCATTCCTAGAATGCGTTTGACATAAAATTGTTTTGAAGAACTGTCCCCTGTCTTCAATTATCGCAATTATCAATTAGTATTATTGTTATAATTAATTATTTCCATACCGGCGTGTGGGAGTTCTTCAACAGACAACTCTTATCTGACATCATACAACTATTTTCAACAAAATTATGTTCATTTTTGATAGGTTGTGACAACGACGGTATATGAGTAACGGTGCTAACTAGCTATGAAGTATAATATAAATCGATGATATTTACCGTCCTAAGAATATTCAAATAATGATCATAAGATTGTCTTTAAGATACAGTTATCTATCAAAAACATCATATTCTGTGAGAGGCCAAACTTCTCGTTCCAATATTCCTCCGTACTGTTAGCTTTAAATGAATTAAAATATATTCGACGGCATCATGTGCTCATTCCTGAGCCAAAAGTTAAAAAAAAGCCCATCCGGTGAACAAAACTAACTCCCATCAGTCAAGCTACTTCACTCGGTGCACACTCTTCCCACTTCGTAAACACTCTCATGTTGTACAAACAAAAACTTGTTAGTCTCGCGCTCCCGCTTCACGGCTATCATGCATGTAGGAAGGAGATAGCCTCTTGGCACCACTATAATGTTCAAGTCTTCCGTCACTTTGAAGGTGCACGATTAGAATAAACTTTGCCGATGCGACTTGGTCACTGCCACACAAACTTGTCTGTGGCTTCGGTCGCAGCATTTACAGCTGCCAACATCTCCCTGCTGGGACGCTCAGGAAATGTTTTCAATAACAGAAATGATTATTTGTTGTCGAAATCTGAAAATCTCTCGTTACCTCCGAGCATGCGGTGCCCTTTTGATGCGCTTCATTAAAAAAAATTTTATGTCGCAAATTTCCGTATTTCTAAGATTATGCATGTACGAGAATCACAAGATAAGAAAAAGTTATTGACACTTATCCGTAAAATAAATTCTTAATAAGTAAAGAACTACATTCAATGGAGTTTCCCATAGCTCCCATGAATATTTCTAACAAAACGTGGTGATGTGGGCCACGAGCAGCAGCACGCCAATACGTGTAGCTCAGACCGTCGTGGATGTATGTTGATTAGTGGAAGCTTCTCGTATCAAAGAAATTTTATTATAGTTTATAATAAATAAGAATTATCCATTGTTGAATGATCAGTTTATTATGACTATTTCTATTTCACGTTAGGGTCCCCATCGCTATTGTAAGTTTTGTATCGTGTGGTGTCACATCTTTATTATTGTGTTCTGGATAGTGGTTGTAACAGTGAAGGCTCCTCAATGATGGAGGGAATTATTACTAAGGGCCTCAAAGTGGGACTGATAACGCCAATTCACAAAAAAGGTCCAAGGGACAGACCCCAAAATTACAGACCTGTGACCTAAATTACAGACCTGTGACCTAAATTACAGACCTATGTGGCTGAACTGTATAATAACGGACAACATGGTTTCCGTCGAAATCGTTTCTGTTTGTCACAGTTACTGAAGCACCATCACCGCCTTGTGGCCTACTGGAGGCGGGAGCTGGCGTGGACGTAGTATACCTAGACTTTGCCGAAGCTTTTTACAAAGTTGACCATGGGGTGATCTTTTGAAAGCTGAGGCTGTTGGGGGTAGGAGGAAGCCTGTTGGGGTGGATACACAACTTCCTTACAAATAGAGTACAATTAGCCGTTGCAATTGGAAATTCGAAATCGAGAAAAACGAAGGTGAAAAGCGAAGTGCCACAGGGCTCGGTTTTTGGACCGACATCGACTCGGAGCTTACACACGCATCCACATCGTCATTTGTGGACGATAGAAGAGTGCTGATGAGGATCACAGATGACATAGACTGCTAGAGGTTTCAAGATGACTTAGCGACAATATACGATTGGGCCCAAGTGAATAATATGCAATTCAATGGCCTCAAGTTCGAAGTAATGAGATATAGAGTCTGCACAGAGATCACCGGGATGCCACAGTACTTCTTGGTATCGGATGGCACAGAAATTAAGGAGAAGCAATTTGTTTGAGATCTCGGAGTGTTGATGCATGAATACCGAAGATGTGGTTCCGTGATCACATTGAGGAAACAGTTGTGCGAGGCAGACAACGGATGGGGTGGATCTGGTGGACATTTCGAACGAGAGAAGCAGCACCAATGATTACACTCTTCAGAGCCCTCGTGCTCCCCAATCTTGAGTACTGCTGCCAGCTTTGGTCGCCACTCAAGGCGGGCGCCTCGCGGAAACTGGAGTCAGCCCAGCGTACCTTCACGTCCAAGATCAGCGATATTAGGGAGCTGCGGCTGAACTACTGGGGTAGGTTGAAACACCTGGGACTGTATTCACTACAAAGGAGAAGAGAGAGATATATCATACTGTACACTTGGAAGATGATTACCGGACTGGGTCCCAACTTTGAAAGTGAGACCTCCAAAATAGTGACATATTACAACGAAAGGAGGGGGAGGCTGCGCAGGATTCCCCCCTTTTAATAACCGAGCCGCAGACAGAGTACGGACTCTTCGTAGGGATCACTGTCCGAGGTAGGACCGAGGCTGTTTAATGACTTGTCAAAAGGGCTGAGAGGATGATGGTTCACCCCTGCGGCATTCAAGAGACGACTGGATAAGTTTTTGAGAAAGATTCCGGATCGTCCAGTTCAAGCAACAGCATCTTGCATCAGCTGGCTCAGAGGAGAGCAGATAAACGGAGCACGTTCAACGTTACTCCCGCGACCCGAGGATGGAGCGACTTGCCTATCAACGACTTGGAGTTGGAGAAGGTGGACGACGAAGGCGGCGCATCAGCGTGACCGTGGACTGAGAAGTCCTAAACTCATCATACGGTCATAAGGTTACTTTGATTTTACTTGCCTCGGGGTGGGAGCATAATTAATTAATTAACATAACTAATAAGGATTGTCGAACGATCTTACCAGGTAACTGACATAACCCACGACGAATGTAATCGATAGCGTTAGAGAATGCATGCCTCCAGAGTAAGCTTATAGATGCCGCTTGTGTCTGCAAACTTATCAAGTACAGATGTTTCTATTTTAATTTGCGGCTTACTAGAACAGAAAAGAAGAATAAACCCTCGTTCATTTCGTTAACTCCAATGGTTATACCCGAATTTGTGAAACTACTTGGGCAGTCATTCTATGTCAAAATTGAACCCAACTTCATGAAGTCTTTATTTACATTTTATAGCAATAACATGTGTTTAGAATGTTTAGTACAGTTCGCGTCTGTCGTTTTTATAACGTTATATAACATGTATTCAACGCAATTCAATTCAAGTCTATTGTTGAGTGATGATATTGACGTCACGCATATTTACTTCACTTGTCTTTGTGTGGAAATGAAAATTTTCGCCCCCTTTTTTGATAAATCAATAAATTTGTGTTGAGTGAGCTAATGCATGAGAACTGCCACCAGTGCAACTGTCATCGGTTGTTTACACTGTGGATAGATAGGACGCGTCTGCCTGGGTGGCGAAAATCAATTGCATGTAGAAAGAATTCATTAATGACCATTCAGTGGCAAGATAATGCGATTTTTTCTATTTTCAGTCCATGCCAAAATAATTTTCTCTACCGTTCTATTGATAAAAATTGGGGTTATTTAATAAATGTATTGAACACTTTAATGTAGTAATACTAATGATGCTCGATAGACATTTGAACATGTAGTTTACTGTAGCTGGTTTTCCTGATTCACTGATTATTTTTAATTATGAGCGGCTAGAGTTCAAAACATTTGCCTCTCTTTACTTTGTACTAACTGGAAACTGTCCAATCTGATGATATTGATTTGAATCCCATGCTGACAAATATCAATACTGCACAGACTACTGACTCTGCTGCTCTGCCAAGACTAGTAGCATATCTAATGATGCTGAGCAAACAGCTCTCGAGGTGTAGTGGGCGACAGGACGAACGTAATGAGCTGTGCTGAGCCCAGCGGTTGTGAGAGTAAACATCATTGACGTTCTGAGAGCCTCTGTAATATACCTGAGCGTATAGCTCAACTTGAGAGCCCCTTGTAATATATCTGTGCGCATGACTCGCTCTCCATCATCGTACTTATGCACAGGCCAACGCGACGCTCATTTCTTATGCATCTTCTCATGCCACGATGCATTTCCCGCGAAGACGTTTATGAATGAGGCGACACTTTTTATCGCTTGGCACGACAGCTTCATGCCTCGCACAACCAATCTTGTTCAAATTTACGCGGCCTCGCGCTTCATGTTTTGTGCGGACTGCGGTGCTGCCACTGACGACTAAATATTGCACTGATCGAGACGATACCGCCACGATTCTAGCCGCAATTTATTGCGACTTATTAGCGATGAAGGAGAGATTTGTATCTCTTGACAGTTTTATGTGTGGAGATAATTTTTCAGGCACTTCTCAGGGCCGGTTGAGTTATGGCGCGTCGTGAAGAGTAACAGAGCTGAACATTATTATCATAATTCATATGCATTATTAGCTTTTCCCAGTCAATTTGTGAGACTTGCCATTTTTAAAGGAACTAATTAATTTTTCTTACAAAAATTGTGTACATTTAAAGTTTGCGATGAACATCGTAATTTGTGTCAATAAATAAATCATATTTACCCGTGTCGTTGTCAAGTGTTTCATCGTAAGAATGCTCTTAAAAGGTTGTTGTATCGTTACTCACTCTAATATAGATTCCTGTACAGTATAATTTGATCTAAAATAATTTTATCTTGCATTGGCATGCATCAGGATTCTGTCCACTATTTACTGATGATGGGAGAGAGAGAACGTATTAAGCCTCTACTAACCGTTCGCAGAGTATTAGAGTGAGAGAGCGTATTAAACCTCCACTTATTATTTACAGAGTAAAGGAAGGAGAAAGCGCATTATGCCTCCATTTACTCTTTACAGAGAATGAGAGTGAGAGAGCGTATTAAGCCTCCACTTCTGTTTAAAGAGTAAGGGAGCGAGAAAGCGTGTTAAGACTCCACTTCTGTTTAAAGAGTAAGGGAGCGAGAGAGCGTGTAAAGCCTCCACTTCTGTTTAAAGAGTAAGAGAGCGAGAGAGCGTGTTAAGCCTCCACTTCTGTTTGAAGAGTAAGTGAGTGAGAGAGCGTGTTAAGCCTCCACTTCTGTTTAAAGAGTAAGTGAGTGAGAGAGGTGTTAAGCCTCCACTTCTGTTTAAAGAGTAAGTGAGTGAGCGAGCGTGTTAAGCCTTCGCTTACCGCCTATAAAATATATAGAAGTGAGAGAGCGTATTGTGTCATCGCGCGCGGTTAGATCTTTTTTCCAACGCCGCAAGCAAGTGGTCGCAATGCTGCGGTAAATTACGATCCTGCAATAGCGCTGCAAATTCATTAATTCCATTAGCGTGATTGTCTTAAAGAGAAGAATTTCAGTAAAAGCTCGCGAACAAACAGATTAAACTGCGTCTGCTAAGTTGATGCAAAAGATTGCCGTAAGAAAATAAACTTCCGCCTTTAATTTTGCCGTCTTGTCAGTCTATCCTGCCTTGGTTTTGACATTATTTTATCTTAAGTTCTCGAACAATTGTTTATATTATTGTTCCATGTTTTGCATGTAAAATAACACGGTTCTGAAATCTTCATACAAATGTAGCATACAGAATCGTTTACCTTGAGGGGGTTGAAGTGTTCGCCGGCGTCCATACATTTGTTGCCCAGCAGTCCCTTCTCGTGTACGTGGAAGCCGTGCAGCCCTGGCTTCATGTTGTGGATGACGCCTGCGCACAACATGCATTGTCATCTCCAGTTGCACGCATAAAATGCTAGATTTTTCATTGAACTAATTTCCAGCAAAATGTCTTTGAAAAAAAAATTAATATTTTTGACAACTTCATGTGCAGTTGGGAATTATACATGAACACAAATATTTACAAATTATACTTGAGCACTTTGCCGTTTGATTATATCGCAACCTTGACCTCGAGTGCTAACGTGTCATTTGCCGCCGCATTGCGGTTTAGTTTAAAATTTACGGAAGAGTTCAATACATCAAAATTGAGGTCAACGTGACATTTTCGATGAGTCACTTTCATCCAAGTCGTTAGTTCTATCCATCATTATACGCAGTGGCCGTCAAGTTCATGGTAATTCTAATAGAAAATAACTTTCCACGTATTATCTTTCTCGATGTTCTGAATAACTGCTTCCAATTTATGAGGTTGAATTTAGCGCATGAAAAAGATGAGGGTCTCTCAACATGAAGATATTGGCAATGAACTAAATACAATGCCGTGGATTAGAAGGATCCAATGCCGTGGATCACTACGAACATGATTTTCGTATTCAAGTTTTCATTCTCCGTATTGAAAGTTGACCCTGAACTTCCTGAATTATGTTCTGAGTGTATATTAAATATCATTATGTGTGAATAATGCTTATCGTTATATGCGGAGATTATTCTTCATAAATATGTGAAGATTGTGCTTATCTAGTGCAATGATACTATTTCTTCACAATTAAACTTGGTGATGAACTTATCACCGCACCACTATCAGACCTTAAACGAGCGTCGAATAATTGCAACTTCGTAGAATAACTAATCTTCAACATATTAGAATCCCAGACCCGTGTAATTGAGCTGTCAAAAATGTAATGTAAATCACGCGAGCTAATAAATATTTTATGTAATCACGTAAGCTGATAAATCCCGCGACGGAATGCAGCCTTCGAGTTCGCGTGTCACGCATTCGCCAATATTTCCTTCAGAGACGCCATTTATCGCGAGCAGGAACCGGAAGAACGCGAATATCTTCGACGTATAGATACAAGAGTCTACTCACGAACACCGGAACTCTGAGGCCAGCGAGTTTCACATTTAAAATATTATCCTACATTTTTGCAGTGCCAGCAACGAAATATATAATAAGACCCTTAAATCAAATTAATTACAGCAAATTCACACGAATGGTTCACAGACAGTATTATTTGAAGAAAGAGAGTGGCTGAAGAGTTAAGATTGGATTTAGAAGTTATAAACGGCCGTGTTTCTCGTAATTACTAGGTGTAAATATGTATTATGTAGGTTTGGGTAAACAATATGAAGGTTCGATATGTTTATTGATGGATTAAAGAATAACGGTGCCGACTAACGCTCCTTGCAGTTTTCACACCACCATGACATGCTAGTACATGACGTTAGAGCAAGACTGGCTAATGTTGCCCGCTGGCGCACTCTAAAGAGAATTCACTACTTTTGAATGATCCTATTAGAACATATAAGTATTTATGTCGTCAACTGAATTTTTGTCATCAAGATCGTAGACGAATATTTTTCATGCTTGAAAATTGATAATATTTGCGATTTATTATCGGAAAAAACTTAATGTGAGGAACTTGCTTTATTAGAATTATTAAGGTAAAATGAATAATAGTGAACATCGAAGAAAATAGTTGAATTTTAGCTAACAAGGTTACATGAAGCTACAAAAATGGTGTTCAGCGAGTTTGGGGATTTTTTTAAAGTTGACAATTATAATTGACGTTCACAAGAAATGATAGTGCGAGTTATGAATTCGAACCACTACTTATATATAACATCGCTAAGCTACGCCATTTTTACAACACTTCTCTTTAATTTCACTTCTTGTTGTTTGTTTGTCTGTCTGCTACAAATCTTATAATCGATTTTTGACGCACTTCTACCTGTCCAATCGATCTGAAATTTTGCACACTTGCGTAAAGTCGGAGACAATGCATGTATCAATTGACAGAAAAAATAAAATCAAAAAATTATTATTTTTTTATATTTCATACTAAAATTAGAAATTCATTGTACATGTGTAACACCGGAGACACTGGATTCTTTAGAAGTGTTGTCTTTAAATCAAAATAATTAAAAATTTTCAAAATTATTTTTTCTGTCAATTGATACATGCATTGTTTCCGACTTCACGCATGTGTGCAAAATTTCAGATCGATTGGACAGGTAGAAGTGCGATAAATATCGATTATAAGTTATGTAGCAGACATAATTTTTTTCATTTTTTATTATATTTTTTTTTTGAATTTTCAAAATTATTTATTCTGTCAACTGATTCATGCATTGTCTTCGACTTTACGCAAGTGTGCAAAATTTCAGATCGATTGGAGAGGTAGAAGTGCGTTAAAAATCGATAATAAGATTTTTAGCAGACAGGCACACAAACAAGAAGTGAAGTTTAACAGAAGTGTTGTAAAAATTACTTTTTAAAGACAACACTTCTGAATGTAATTTTTAAACACATATTATTTCATTCGTTGATAGGTTTGACTACTTGGTAAATTAAACACTTGATACTTTTTGTAATACGTTGATTTCTTCGAAAAATCCCTTGTTTGTTATGGTTTAGACTTGTGGAACTCAACTTTTCGTTTATGTATCGGGCGATGCACTTGAACAACATTTCGTTATTTATGCTACTAAGCTAGCGAGTTATCTATGTGGATTCGGAAAAGAAATATTCTGTAACAAATTGATACAATTCATGCACTATCAACGCCACGAGCTGCCGTGACTCAAAGTGCTTTTGAATGTACATATTATCAACCTTGACATGTTCGTTTCTCCCCGAGTGAATGGCCGCCTGGTCCAACACGGTGTTGTGGTTCTGTTTTAATTTTCCAGCGCAATTCGTGTGACTCAATTTCATAGACTGTGTCGAACTCAGTTCTACACGTGTCAATGTCACACATCGCTGCTGCCGGCGCAGCTCGGGAGAAGAAACGTTTGGGGTCTGTTGTCAGACTATTTTGTGGACAATGCTTTCGGTGTTGGCCAATAATGTTGAATCATCAGTGTAACTATTGCATAACGGAATATTAGTGATAAGATATTTGTGGTCTCGCAATCAATGTGAAGTTAATGAGTTCGTACGCACACTTGGTGCCATATGGCGTCTATAAATGGGAAGTACGTATAACGCATGCATGGAACTTGCATTTTATTGTTACCAGATCGCTTTATATTAAAATGGCTTTGCTTGCAATAGAATTGCTCTTTCCAGCGTACATATGAAGTTCCGTTGACAGACGTGCATGACAAGCAGAAAGTTGACCTGCAGCCATGCACGGAAAAAACTTGATGTGAGGAACTTGCTTCATTATGATTGATAAGGTAAAATGGACAAGCAGAGCAGGATCTAGTTAAAGAGAGCTACGCAGTTACGCAAGGTTATGCAGCAGGTGATAATTTTGTTTGTGTATATTAACAGATTTTTCCTGATCAGGACGCGTGATCCTTGAGTATTCAGCAACAGTAAAAGATATTTTCAATTTCAACTAAAATAAAATCCCATGTGAAGGTTTCTTAATGAATAATTTCTTGGCACAACATATGCATAGTATGACGAAACGAATAAACTGACTCATCAATCATGCCATTTACTCATTTGGTTACTCGGCCGTTACTCACGCTCATGGGCCAAGGCCGCCAATTTCTGTCGAATTATCCTGCATGTGTTCTCCTATAACATCAAATGTGGTGACGATGTGAGTCAACGCTCATCAAAATACGTTGAATCTTGAGCCGCAGTCTGCATAGAAGGTAATTTTTTCACAGGTCAATGTAAGATTTTCGTGGGTGGCCGCCTTCTCTTGCACCTTAGTTAAGACTAGCGATGTTCATGTTTGTTCTCCATGTTATCTGATATTTTCAAATGTGACCGGAAGCATTAATCAACGTTTGAAGATTTTTTTAAATAAAAAAAATTAACTAGAACAGTTCTTCTCCTCTTAAAGATTTAATTTGTAAAAGAAATCAGCAAATGACCAGGAGAATAACGTTACCCGCGTCTAGAACCTCGATAGCTCCACTCCGCGCCGAATATTGGACTCTGTGAGAGCGAGCCAATTACCTTGCTGCACGGTGGGCTGGTTGAGATTTGGTAGAGACGGGCCAAGTGAAGTGAAACCATTTCTTTTGCTTTACGTATTGTCAGTTGCATGGTGTCTATTGGATACAATCAAAGCATCGTTGACGCTCCGAGTATGAACGCCTTCAAAAACAGACTAGACGAAGCTATGCAGGAGCATATGTTCAGTCTTAAAATGCCTAGCAAATTACGGACCAGGCAATAAGTCCAGCAGCTATCTCAATCAATCGTCAGCTATGGAAAGATCGGGTTCCAAAGGCCGGATCCCTTGTGAATCAAGTCACGAAAAGTTCAAGAATCGGCAACAGGCCATGGGCCTATTTCTTCAGTGCCGACACTTCTATTCTATTTTATTCTAAAGTCGTTTGTCTGAGTGTGAAATTTTGAATGACGACATCCGCGCGATGCAGTTTCGCTAGTAGCAAGCGGACTGCCTTGTGTTTGACACCAGAGTTTTCGTTATGTTTTCAGGTGTAAATACATATAGTAAATCTCGTGAGGATATTTTTGAAAATAATGTTGTTATCTGTGTTTTTCTCTGGGTTAGCAAAGATTAACTCACTTCCCAGTCACAATTTTTTTATGTTTTATGTTCATTTTTAGCTGCTTTCAGGCACTTATTTATCGCGATTCATAATCCCAATAATAATAGATATAACTATATTTCATAATAAAAATTTTTTCCACATACCTTCAATAAAGACTCCTCCATCTTTTTTGTAGAGAGCAAGTTTTCCGAAGACCTTTTCATCAATGCCGGGGACCATCTCAACCAGTGCGTCCGGTTTCTGGAACAAAAAGCATTTATGCTTCATAGATACGCTGCATTCACGCCCGCTTGTGCGGCGCAAAGTACATGGATGTTTATACGATAATTCTCTTTGGCCAAAGTGATATTCATTGCTTGAGTTCAGCAAGTTACGTTGATTTCGGAGGTCCTCGAAATGAGTCACCTGGAATTGGGTCTCACTGATTTGACGTAACCAAGCAGTGCATGTGAGGAGTATGTCTGTCTGTGAAAATAGCTCACCTATTCCTATACAATTAATTCATTTTAAATTGTATAGCTAGGAGATCATTTGACGTTTGTCTCTAAACTAAATTATTGCTCTATTAATTTTTTTACTGTCAATGATTGTCCGAATAAGTTTTAAAATCTTCGAAAGTGAAACCACTTTCGAAGTTTTGTTTCCTCACTGCATGCTAATAGAAAGCTTGTGAAATATCGCGACTGCAAACTATAGAGGACAAATTTAAATTCTAAATAAATAATTAAAGAATATAATTCAAAAATGCCAGCCGACAGTTTCTGAAGAAAAACTGCAGGTCTAAAAAGTCCCTATATAATTGCTTGATCAAGCGCAGAAGAAAGCCTGTCATTGGGGCCATCACTGTCCACTGGCACAGTAGAATCCGTTATTGGAAACATTGAGCATGTAAAATAATGTCATACATTTATGAACATTGCTAACTCTGTGCCACAACAATACCTATCAATCAATTTCGAGCATTATTTTGATAAATTTCTCGCTGCCTCATTCATCGACCGTCCCCCAACCTCCTCGGCGGTATTTGAGATTACGCCACGAGTAAAATTGAAGATTTAATTCCTGGTTTATGTGGTTATATTTTTACGCATCTTAAATACTTGTAATAAGCTAGAATTTTACATCGAGTTTAAAGGGAAATCTTCGTTATATTGTCAAAGAAAATAATCTACTACTACTTGACGGGGAAAGATGAGGCGCAGCATTTCATTACAAACGAGAGGCATGAAATGATTCTATACGGAATTCCTCACTTATTTACAAGATTTAATTAAAGCAAATGCCCATTCATCCTATTTTTTTGGTTATAGTTTTGGCTTAAAGCAGCGCAAGGTATTCTCGTGCTGGGACCGTCGAGCATGACGCGTCGCGGAGCAGCGGTGACCTGCACTCTCACTTGCACCGCCTACCCAGCAAGAACAAAGTCTGCTGAGGTTCACCTTATGCTTTAATTACTTTAATTAAGTGCAAATACTGTCTCAAGTTCCCTAATAATAATTATTCAAGTGATTATTATCATTATTAGATAGTAATTATTCATGCTATCTCAAGTTCACTAATAAGATAGTTCCTCTACTGAATGACTTCGTTACTACACTCGCCCTACCACAACAGGACTAATGTCAAGTATTTGATTCAAATTTCATAAAAACAATTTAAACTTTGTGAAAATATTAAAGTTTTTACTGTTTTCACTATCTCTCATTTATTTTTGCTATATTAAATCAAGATTTTTTTTAGTTTGCCTACGAAAATGTCGCTGATAATTTGCGCGTGCTCTGCGATACCTAAACAACAAAGGCGCTGTGGCGAGATCACGTCTTGAACGGTCGAGCGAAAAAATTAAGATTAATTGAAAATGACCGAGGACTTGCTGTTTTAATTCTTTTGTTTCAGTAGGATTAAATTTTCTTATTTATCAACAAAGTCAGCCATTCATTTAATCTAGAACACTCTTGTCATTGCCCGTGGAACTCGAAGAACAGGCGCATGCCGCTGTCGCGAGATCATCGCGCCTGCAATCTCTGCTCGTAATTTGTTGAGCAAATAAGTCTGCCTCGTAATACGGCTGATCAGGCCGTCTCATAGCTGCCACATGGCAAACGTCGCAAGCTTTTTATGGCATAGTTTGTTTAAGTCGCTCGGTATCGTTGGTGCACCTAACGTTATGGCCCCTTAACGTCAGACTTGAGTCTACTCTGCAGCCTGCCAATTCTACTCTTCTCTACTCTGCATCGATGCTGCTCTGGACATTACTTTACAACACGTTAGTACCCTGCTCTGCACACTACCGTACTATGCACCATGTTAGCACCCTGATCTGCACACTGCCGTACTATGCACCATGTTAGCACCCTGCTCTGCACACTGCCGTACTATGCACTGCTTTAGTACCCTGCTCTGTACACTACCGTACTATGCACTGCGTTAGTACCCTGCTCGATATCGTGCACTACGGGAGCCTTGACACACGGCAATAAAATGCCGCTGACTGCACGCTTGTCCCGGCAGGTAATCATGTTAATTTCTAGCGCTTCTACGTATACTGTAACTTATGTGAACTACAGCTATTGGTAATTTCTAGCGCTGCTACGTTTACTGTAAGTTATGTGAACTACAGCCTGTGTTATGTCCGAACTGCTACTCCTGCACAATACTTCTCTTGAATTCTTGACCAAAATGACCAAATGGGACAGAAGTTCAAAGAGTAATACAAGGGAAGATAATCCGCACGGCTACCGGCTCTTCATCAACATTCATACTATTGTGCGTGCCATGCATGGGAACCTATAAATAATAAGAACAGTCAATAGTCGAATAATTATAGGGAACGCCAGTGGTCATTGAGACCTCGGGCAGTACGTGGAGGTCCCAATTCTTGCTTCATCACAGCTCAGGCAGATGAAGCGTGACGAAAAAGAATCAAATTAATTCTCGTGATCATATAGAGACTGCATCTTGAGTAAAAATAGGGTTAATGAAATTAAGTTCATTCCTTCGTTGGTTTCTCTTCATTATTGCATGAATTACTAAATAGTGTTGTCTGGTTAATATTTTTGGAGGACGATCTGCTCGTTCACGAACTTTTCATGGATGGACAAATCTTTAAAAAATATAACTCAGTACTCACTGCAGTGTGTGACAGAGAGCGCATTTTCTAGTCGACGAAAACGTGGTCACGAACGGACATGACGAGCACAATAGCGCCTTTTTTCCATAAATGAGAAAATGCGCTAAAAAGGAGGCACAGTCTGATTGTCTGTTGCGAGTATCGAAGCATTCACTTATTACAACTTAAATTCAAAATTTTCTACTCAGTTCCTACATGCAAATCTTGAAAACAACCGAACTTATACGCAGAAAATGCCGAACACGCAGAAAATGGCGAACAAAATTAACAATGCCGTCTATCCGTTACCAGGAATAATGCAATTCATTGCATAATTCCTGCTTTTAAATCCATTTAAATTATTGTACACAAATGAAAGTAGTAGCTCTGCCTTCATAATTTGTAGCCTGCAGGCACGTGCTGTAAATGCAATTTCTGGAGCAAAGCAACAATGGCCGGAACGAAGTTCATGAATGTGCGTGATTTGTCCACGCTCAATTGTTACAAGCTAGCATCTTACATGTGAATGAGGATGAATTAGTGACGCTCTAATGTTACCCATCAACATCTTACGTGACCTTGCAACTGAATACTAATTCCGAAGGCTGTAGGCTCAGCAAAATTCGTACGTTGGGCTCTACCAACACTCGTTCGGCGTTAGACGCATATATTTTATCCGTGATACTCAACCAACACTCGTTCAGTGTCACATGGCCATTTTTGATTTTTATTCTGATCAGAATAATCAGGAATAAGCTTTCATCGTCAGTTAATAATTTGCATGGCAGTTTTAGGTTGTGCGCGCAGCCTTTGCCAAAATCAGTTGATATTCACTCTGTTTCTATCATCTTCCACGTGATCGACACCAAAACAACACGCTAAGAAGCTGATAATTTCTGATTCAGCAATATTGTAAATATTACACTTTTTCTTTCAGGCGCCCTTCATTAAGTTCCATCCTACACTTAAAAAATTCAGTCGAGTAATATGTGACGTCGAATTTTTGCTCTTTAGAATAGCCTATGCAGGTGATTGCCTAATCCACACTTCGTTATATACTATTGGCATCAGTGTAATACTTCCTTTCGTTCAGAATCTATTTAATAGCTTTTCAATCGCAAAAATATAAATCTATTGAATTTTTCAATTACGGTTTAGCAAGATCAAGCACACATTGCAAATATATTCAATCATTTCATAGGCAGTCCACGCATAGCTGACTATCAATTTCAATGAGTGGTCCTCCTACTTTTGGGTATAAAATTAAATAGGATAAATTTCTTAACGATACCTTACCGATGTAATCAAGTCTTAGAAATCTATTAATAACAGTTTGCGTATTGCTGAACGTTCTAAAGTTATTTACGTATCATCTGAAGTATCATGAAAGATGCAAGGTGATATCTCCCATGATTTCACGCTCTGGTTACAAGTGATGAACGCGTTTTACACCAGAGACCCTGAAGATGACTAGCCACTTTCTGGTGAGCAAGCGAGCGGAAACCTCGTGCAAGGAAGGGGTTTAGATATTGCCTTCTCTAACCTAAATAAAGTAATTATTATCATTTTACCGCTCTAAGGTCATTGCATGCTAGCTGTCATTAACTAATAAGTAGGAAACTTACGCCTTTTCCTGAACGGTGGCTGCGCGTCGATGTGATGAACACAATAAGCACCAGAAGTGCCGTAGTCCTGCCATCACCCGTCATCTCAGTATATGTGATCAGACCGCGTTATACTTTCTGGTATTATGCAAAGAAAAACCGCCTACTGTTGGATTATGCGCAATTGGATTATGCTTGTGAAATTATTGAGCTATTACTACAAAGGTTTTTATTGTGGCTCTTTCTAGTAATATTAGCACCACAACGAAATAATTACTGGAAATAAGAAACAATTTAGTTCGAGCTAGAAACTTCAATTTTGATTATCTTGACAAAATTCATAAAAGGCAATGAGAAGTAATTAATATTTGTCCTGGAAATGTTTGATTTATATTCTTGTTAGCAGTTTATTGTATACACCGGTTTTAGGTTTGATTTTATCGAAGCTTTTTTATATTTTTATTGTATACAAAGTACAAAATATCGGAAGAAAATCCTAATTGCTTCTGCACCGTTTCCTTGTCTCCTTGTCCGTATATTCGACCATTACGTCTGTTAAATATTGAATATTACGGAATATTCACGATGTTAACTTTATTTTTCTAAGATTAGATCATCTTGCTTGCCAGTGACCCCAAGATAATAATCGCGATTTTAACTTTGTTATGCAAAGTGACATCATCTTGATTGCCAGTGACTGTTAAGATAACTTCCGTGGAAAACTGTAGTTAGCTTCACTAATGCTTGGTTTCTGTCCGACCTTTTATCTGCTTTAACGTGAACAGTGTTTTTTAAGCTGTGACATGCGAACACTTTAGGGGTAAGACCCATTCTTAGTTAAGAGTTCTTTACATAGAAATGTTTGCGCAGAGCGTAAGAACTGACAATGAATTGAAACTGAAGACACGCCGCCCTACCGGTCCCATGCGCCCAGTCATAAAATTTGCACTGAATATTACTGTATTTAAATTTTAAACAAAATGCAAGAAATGCTAATAATTTTTACCAGTAGTTATATTAATTGGCGGCAATAAAACGGGTACTTAAAAGTACCTTGTTTAAATAGTCACTTTAATCATTCACACATTTAATAGTTCATCAAGTAATGTACCTATCTTATCTCTATTGATCAATTTTATTGTTTAATGTCAAACTGAATCATCCCTTGAATCTTTCTTGTAAGACTTCCCTCAAATCATGAATTACCGGCATAGAGTGTTTCTGAATATTTCTCTTTTCTAAGTTTTGGAACTCGTGCAAGAGCTGTACATGAAATCATCTCTTCAAAGCCGTACAAATTGTACAGCCGTACATCAAAGCGTTGGTCGCTGTAATTGATCTAGAAGCCTCGTAATCGTTGTTAATCCACTCCACCACCTGCCCGAACGCGCGCCGCTACAAGACTAAATGTGCGAGGCGAACAAACCTTCAACTAAGCTGGAATCGCGCAATATGAGAAAAAATTGAGGAATCAATTGCTTGCACTTTGTTCAGCTCTCAGTTGCGGTTGCTTCACTTCGAGTTTTTTTCCGTATATACTTCATTATGTCAGCGGACTGTATGAATTTTGTGACGGAATAAAGGCTCCATTTACTGAGGTTAAGTCAAAAGCTTTAATGGCCATTCATGCCTACAGGCAATTATTTTGCATAAGTATAATTTAAGTAGTTTAGTACAGAGCTGTATCGACGTATCGAAAGGTTATTGTCACATTGCATCATGGAGACTGGGCAATGCACGTATGTGATCTGCCTCATGAACACATAATAATAACAATAAAAAAATAATAATAGTGGTTTCAGTGTTTCTTAGGCCGTAGGCCTGTCGCCCATTCATAACATCGCAGAAATTCGCGGCTTGTTGCGGTCTCGGACACACAACTCACTCCTTCAATTTTGCTGTACTTAACCGCCCAGCCTTCTCGCCTTTTCGTACTAGAAACTGGCTCAGAGCTGAGATCGGACCCTCACATCTCTGGTCCAATCCTGGTATTCTGGAGCTGTAACCACTGGGCTGAACTGTATCGACATGTTATATCGTCCCATTGCGGTAATGAGACTAAACAGAGCACGTGTGTGATTATGCGGCTGATCACATACAGTACGTGCTCTGTCGGTACACTGTTAGAAAAAACGGTGAAAAAACTGTCCCACTGGCATTCTAGTGGCCGGCAAAATAAACAATTTTGCCGTTTTTATCAGATGTTTTACGGATTTCTAGTGTAAAATTAGAATAAAAACAACGACACGGTGTTTCTTTTCACGTGCCGACCGGCCACTGAAACGCCGGTAATACCGTTAACGGTAATTTTTCTAACAGTGTACATGAATTGTATCGACCCGTTATATCGTCACATTGCTCCCAGGAGACTAAGCAGAATACGAATGTGATCCGCCGCATGAATACATGAACTATATCTACAGGTTATGGCCACATTGCACCCAAGACGCCGTGGGGGAAGGTGGTGACGATATTCTACGCCATTCCCGGGGTGCCGTTGATGATGCTGTGCCTCGCTAACATAGGGGATGGCATGGCGCACTCCTTCAGGTTCCTCTACTGGAAGGTCTGTTGCTACGCCTGCACCAAGCGGCCTAAGAAACGGCGACGAACCAAGAGCTCCTCGAGGCTCTCAAGAAGGTAAAACTTGTATTTTTTTAAGTAAATGCTTGCTTCCATTATTTCGATTTGTGTTTTGAAAAAAAAACATCCACAATCAAGTTTGCCTAACAATGCACGCAGGAATGCAAACGCAATAGTCTGATTTAATTAGTTTTTTGTAGCTTAGGTCCACTGCTTCCTGAAATTTTGTCTCAATCAAAACAGAGATTCTAATTTTCCTTGTATTTCCGGTGGAGCAGCAGCAGCCACCACAGCAACATGGGTCCTCCTCGAGCGCGGCCGTCGTCTCTGCGTCGGTCAGGGCGCGGCTCTGAGCGTTCTACAGACCCCCGGGAATACGAGCCCCACCAGTACCACCCCCGCGAGTACGAACCCCACCACCACGACCCTCACAACTATAACCCTCACCAGTACGACCCCACTTACCCCGACCCTGAGTACCGGTGAGCCTTGGTGAGGCTATGCAGCTGAGTGCTCAAACACGTAGGATTTATTGAAGCTTTCCTCGTCAATGAGCCGAAGAGCATGTAGCTGGTGCGATACCAACAGTTGAGTATTTCTCTAATGTGAATAAAATTTGTAAGTACGTCATAAAAAAACTCACAGTACATAATCCGAATTTTTTGGATGAAATTGAGTATGAAGGCCCTTTGGCTTAAATTCAAATCTTGCTGATTTAAATTCTAATGACAGAACCTCCGCTTTTTGCTTTCTCATTGCTAACCTAGAGCGCTAGTAAATGTCCGATCAATATACTTACTGATTCATCAGTTCTGAGAATATGAGTGGTTTTATGTATCCCCGTAAATCAAAGAAAGCAAGGCTGTCGCCATCTATATATATCATCTGGAATAGTCGCCATCTATATATATCATCTGGAATATATCATCTACACACTATCAGTATATGATAGCTGTCCTGAACAGTACGTCCCCGTCAAAATTGTTGATTAGAATTCATACAAGAAATGTGCTTCGAGCTATCTCTGCTATGTTAGTGTAAGCCACTCTATTTTGTTACCGACCAGTAGTGCATATCGCTATTAACTCATAATAACGTAACTATATGAGCTGAATTACGAGACTATAACCGATTTTTAACCGTGCTAGCTGTGAACTTCCGTAAATGACGGGACTTCTCGGTCTCAAGCCACTAGGTACGAATAGCATTGACGACGGTAAATGTATCCGAGACGCAAGAATTAAGTGCGAGAACGAAAAGCTAACGTCTCGGTAGGCCGGCTATGGTATTCCGCGATGTGTTTCACGAATTCCTCCAGTCTTCAGCTTGTCCCATTTCCATTCGGAGCTGCGATTTCCCTTAGCTTGTTCTTTTTCTCACAAAACATCCACCGCATTGTACGGAATCAATGAAGGAATTTGTGTGCAGCTGTCACCATCCATGGACCTTTTTTTGAGTTGTCGCCATACCGCTTTGTCTTGTCGGTGTCACGCGGTATCTTGCATAATCTGATGCTTTGTGAACGTCGCGTTCTTTCGCTCGCTCATTGTGTTCTCGGCCGACAAAAGTCTGCTTTAATTTGAACAAAAGCGTGCATCTTTGAAAAAATATATACTCTTCACTTCGTTCATCATGTTCCGGTTTTGTTAAAATTTGGGATTATTGAAAGGGAATATACATAGGGAACGTCTTGATTATTTGAAGCGTTCATGCTGCAGGAAGAGCGCAGCAATAATCCGTATACAACATAAAAGTTGGCAATATTTTTAATTACGAGTACATAAAGGATTTTGGGTTCCAATAAGAGAGCGATAAAGGAAATAATGATACTATGTAGACAACTCTCCGCACTGTTCAGACCAAACCAAATCTGATTCGAAGCAAAATTCGACTGACAAACGCAAAATGTCCGAGATAAAATTCGAGATCCGAGAACGAATCAATAATTTCAAAGCATATTGATTACTATAGATACAAAATGAGTTTCTCACTTCGAATCAATTGATAAAAATTGTTGAAGATTTGCGAGAACGAGAACGGGAATAATGTCAGATTTTTAGAAAGCTACAGGGTAAATTTTAATCGGGATCCCGCATCGCGAAGCAACATAGCTCCGTTATTCGTAACGTTATTTTTACAAGCGTTCGTTTTGTTTTGGTCACGGTATGTCAACAAGACACGTGCTCGTTCAGCTGCTCCAGCTTCCTTGTCTATTGTTTTAAGAATTGTTACCGATTATATCTATTTTAAAAGCAGAGAGCACACAAATTGAAAAGCAGAGAGCACACAAAACCTTGGAGCATACAAATTCAAGGCAACGACCTGTGGTGTGACTGCACTACAGCTGTTATTACCGGAACCAACACAAGAATTATATTTCAATAAGTTACAAAATACTCTCCTCCAACCTCCTCACACTCCTCTCCTGTAATCTCCTCGCTCTCTTCTCCCCAATACTAACGATTATGGGGCAAAATATTTTGAAATAAATTCATCTCATTAAATTTTTCTCCCATAGATTGTAAAATAAATTCAAACATATTCAAAAATTAAATTATAAATCCGTTATAATGCGGCTCTGCTAGTGTTGGTCGCGGCCTTGGTTCTCGTGAAACCAAGCTACCGGCGGCACCCAAGATTTATTTAAGAAATAACTTGTTTTACTTCCCTTTACTTACCCACAATATCCCCTCATAAGTAAGTCGTAATCGGCTTGCTATGGAAATAAAGGGTGGGATTAGGGTACAATAAACGCACTTCTGACTAATGACTGGAAAATCATGGCTTACTTATTCTCCTTGAACCTTGCACTGTTTTTTCGCGTAAGCATTAATAAGAGTTTTCATTTTTGAACACGAATTAATTTTTTACGCACTTATGAATTGAGCTTCGCATGAAGTAAAGCAGAACGCTGTCAGATGAATCAAGCGAATAAATCGGTAACAGAATCTAATGAATTTCATGGTTAAATTTGACCCCACAGATCGGGTCGCGCTGAGTTCGATGAAGACCGCCCCTCGGGACGCGTCTCTCGGACGGGGTCGAGGGAGCGTCGGGCTCCGGACCTCAGGGGTGGCAAGGGCGGCAGGGACAGCCACACGTCCAGACTATCCCTCGACAGAGAAGTGAGTGCACTAAATCTAAATTATTTATTTGTAAATTAAACAATTTACAGACGTGAATTCAAATTAAAACCTTTTTTCAAATGTCACCATTTGGCTAAAGATAATTCTTGGTTTCGATTAAGTTCAACGTACAATCGCCCATTCAATTTTTACTCACAGTTGCAAGTTATTTCAAATAGTATAAAAAAAACTGGAGATTATTAAACCACTAATATATATAATTCACACTAAAGTTTCTATCAGAATTCATCACGAGGTTCCATCATTACGCTGTACGTGAGTTCACACCTCACTGTGTGCACAGGGCGAGGACCAGGTATCGGTGCTGTACAACAAATACGCTGTAGAAGATAACGACGGCGGCACCTCGGAGACCGCGGCCGCCCTACGGCCGGCAGAGCGCAGCCCCGCGCCCTCCATCGACAGGAGGGACCGCAGCAGCAGGTGCTCATTTCTGCCCACGCCTTCAGTAGTTGATTGCCATCACCAGCCAGGATAAATGACTTGAATATTTAAACACAGATGTGGGAACATAATAGTATAACTTATACACATATGTGGAAACATTATAGTATAACTTATACACATATGGGGGAACATAATATTTCCATATTTAATTTGTTCTAACTTTTCACTATGGATATTCCCTGACTTACTTCTGTGGAGAAAACCAAAAAAGCACAAATGACTGGGGTTTCGAAAAGCCAAATTTTTGGTACATGAGAAGTGCGGGGATTATTAATCGAAAGCGCATTGTTTATAATTTCTTATTCGCGGCAGTAGAGGGATATTGAAATGATGGAAGCTAGTTTTATAGGAACGATTTTCCATCGGTAAACTGTTAAGGAACATGCACTATCTTCTGTTGAAATTGTATTTGATCGCTTGATTTGATTCACGATTATTGCATTAATGAAATACAGTGATTTTACGTGGCTGAATACAAAATTGAGAAAATAATCTTTGTTCTTTTTAATGGAAAGTTTAAATCCGGAGCGTGTGTGGCATACGCGGCGCAACTTGCTATATTTTCTATGATCTCATTTGCAGCATCGCCACATAAATAATTAAGTTATTTTATTCAAAATCACGGGAATATTCACTATTGCATTGTGATGCCACGTTAATTTATTCACAGAGAAGACCGCGTGAGCGATCAAACGGTCGTTGACCAGCCAAGAGGGAGCAGGAATCGTTCTCCATCAGGTAATGTCTCCTGAACACAGAATATACATCCTTTTAAAAACTAATAAAAATTAGGAAAAATTTCCTAGCAAATCTTTCGCAATTGTGTGTCTAGTAGCATCGTCGACTTTAACACGAAATTGCCTTGCCTTATCGCCGAGGAAGATATAACTGATGTATCGCTCAGATGTAAGTGCGTAACGCGCAGTAAAGCAAGAAGAGATCAATCTGAGTCATTCAAGGTGTATTATAATCTGAGCAGAATTGTCTATATATTTACAACGTAAACTTGTCTCTAATAGCATATCCATACAGTGAACCTAGACTATAGGGGAGAGGGATACCACAATGACGTACACAATACCGGGCAGTTTCAGGCTCAGTGCGACAATCTCTCCCTCCGCTAAGTCCTCACCTGCAGCCGCCGCCGCGCAGCCCGCGGCCGCCGGCCAGACCAGATCCGGCGTACCTCGATGACTACGAATATTCTGACGGCTTTGATGAGGATCCTGTAGACGAAACTGATCCTTCCGACAAGCCCGTGCCCATTTGGCTAGGAGTGATGCTCGTTGTAGCCTATATCTTGGGCGGTGCAGTTCTCTTCTCGGGCTGGGAGAACTGGGAGTTCTTGGACTCGGTTTACTTCTGCTTCATCACCCTCACGACCATCGGTAAGAGATTTGATGTATAAAGCAAGTATTATTACAAACTTGATAAACGTTAGTATTCTTCTTATTGGGTACGTTTATTCTATGATTATTACTCATGCCGACATTTATTCGACAGCTTTTCTTTTTGTCTCAGGCTTCGGTGACTTCGTGCCAGCACAAGAAGGCAAAGAGAACCAAGAGTTGAGCATTGCCTTATGCTCGCTCTACCTCCTGTTCGGCATCGCTCTCCTGGCCATGTCGTTCAATTTAGTACAAGAAGAGGTCATCAACAACGTCAAGAACGTTGCCAGGAGACTTGGAATTATTAAAGAAGAAGAACTTTATATACGAGACTGATCTAGTATGCATTAAGAATTGTTTAATATAACATTTGGACGGTTCGACTAGTCTGGTTATTCAGCAGAAACCAAAGATCATGCATGTATGAATATCACTTGTATGCTTGGTACATTCTCTTATATTTTATACTTCATTTAGAATCTAATTTCCTTCATTTTTTGACACCATTTTAATGATATATTGTCTTTTGCAATAGAAGCATTGCAATGGTTCGATTTGAGTCAATATCTCAAGAAATAAGTACAGTATTTCAACGATTGGAAGCAATGTTCAAGTTTGTTCAAGTTTCGCCCTGTTAACGTATCACTGCCTTATATAGAGAGCTATCCGTGAACGGTACATTAACCGTGATTAATTAATGTGAATATTACACCAAATCATCTTTATTTATTAAAGTATTCAAGAGGCTCCTCGCTCTCAATTTCCCTATCGACTACAAAACCAAGTTTGGATCATTCGCTGAATGAGATTCAGAATATAAATTCAAGCGAACACGTGTCAAGTCAAATCAATGTATATCAAGCCACCACTTTCCAGAACACTTGCCTAAATAGCACGTAAGAGGCATTATAAAACTGTTCCATCAGCAGTTCTTGGGTTTTGGTTGACGAATTCGGAAGCGCATTATAGGTCCGGAAATTAGCATTTCTAAGTAATAATAATAATTTCTCGCTAACGCATCGTTTAGAAGATCGCCAGATCGTCTACAATTTCGCCCGACATTATAATTCCAACTGAAGCTATGATTATATAATTTGCAGTTACTGTAAAATATTTTAAACTTCGTGTATTAGTCATATCAGTCGGTAAAAAAGTGATTGCTCATCGCTGCAAATACTATTCTCATTGGTGCAATATGAATCAATTTTGTTTGCCCTCTACATTCGCTGCTTCGAGGCACTGGGTAGGAAACGTGGAAACGCATAGCAATGAAACATTAAAACTCGTAAACTTTACTAAACATTCGATGATAGTCCGCGCCAACAGTAGTATTTCGTACGGAGTGTTAATGGTTCATCATATTCCTTTGCTCCCCGAGTTACACGATGAAGGAAAGTGAGCTCAATTTTACGAGCGTAATTTTCAAGACAACTTCAGGTTATAACATTCGCCGGCGCTCAGCCAGCAACACTTAAACGCGTTTAAACGGTCGATGCGAATTGCGAAGTCTGTATCTATTGAAATCAACATGACTCGTTTTACCTTGTAATGTTAAAACGTGCAGTTATCGTCGTCAGAATTTTTGTATCGCTTAATTTAAATAATTCCATGGAATGCTGGGTCGTTGGGTCCTAGGTCAATTTACAGTATCAGTATTTCGTTCGCCAATTCATAGTATACGCCTGTGAATATTCAACAATGTGCTGTAAAGTAGATTTTAAACAAACTGTGGTTGGTTGATGTTTTTCGGATTGACGACCACAAAAATGTTTTCAAGTCATTGAGTAATCGAGCAACTATACTCGAGTGACGCTGAGACACTGGGAACAGGCGATAGTATCCTACCCCTAAAGGGCGTATCATCCTTGCTGCTGTGCGTCAATATCTATTAGCCAAAGGGAATAGAACCGTTTATGAGGAGTGTCTGCCAGTAGAAACTTCTCTTCTCTGTTGTTCTTTTATATTGTCATGTCTCAAATATCGATTTCTGTCGTTGTATTTTAAGGATTAAGATCTTTGTGAATTTGTAGTTTACTACAGAATTATTAATTCCGACAATTTTTTAACTTTTCGGTCAGCAGAAAATGACGTGCTTTGCTCGTGTGTAATGACGTAGCACCGCAAAATTTGTGAACAACGCAAATGAAAGGTGATGTCGGCTAAAACGATCTTACTGCAGCCGCATTGACAATTTTGTATTCAAAAATTTAAATGAAAATATATAAAGCTTTGTATATTTTTCTAAGGATTCTGTAGTAGAGTTTATGTTTGTGCAAGCAGACGACGGTCGCTTTATGACTGGATTAATTTTCGTGCAAAGTTCTCGACTGGAGCCACTATAATTTTCCCACTCATAGGTTGATTCACGGAAATTTCCTGATTTGAAAGCTCAATAAAAGAAGAACTAAGCAAGATATCATTACAATATAAATTTTATTGAAAGAAGACATTACCTGAATTTTTGCATCATTTGGCTTTGAAGATAATATCGGACAAATGACGGCCGCTATAGTCAATGTTTTCAGTGAGTCGGTTTTTGAAGTTCTGTTCAAATTGCTGAAGCATACTGCCGGGGATGTTGGCGAGGGCTTGGCATATGTTGTTCTTCAAATAATGTAGGGTCATTGGACTGTCGTTGTACACAATTGATTTAAGATAACCCATAAGAAAATCAAACGGAGCTAAATAAACGTGCATACCCACGTAACAATCGTTTTCCGAACAGGATCCTGACCTGAAGGACGAATACGGAACCAAGTACGGAATGCTCGTTGATTGAGCAGCGATAATGGACATGCCGTTAGAAAAGTACGCCTCGACAGCAAACGCACGCTGCTCACTTGTACAATTAGTAGTGGCAACTGACTAGACAAGACACAAAACTTCATGGCCTTACCTTTCTTACGAAATACTTCTCGGCTTTTTCTACAACATCTGACAGCTTGGCGCAAAATACAAAACAGGAAAATTTTGTTAATCACCCTGCGAATTTAGTCATAGTCAGCTGAAGTGGATTTGTGTAGCGGTGTCAGCGCTCATTAGGCCGTTAGACATGTCGCCGAATTTCTAAGTTCAGACAGCATTATGGTTTGATTCTTTCGAGTTAATCTGAGAAGCTCCATCGCCGGAGGTAGGAGATAGGTAGGACTTCTCTTTAACTTCACTTCTTGTTTGTTTGTCTGTCTGTCTGCTACAAATCTTATAAGCGATATTTAACACACTTCTACCTGTCCAATCGATCTGAAATTTTGCACACTCGTGTAAAGTTGGAGATAATGCATGAATCAATTTACAGAATAAATAATTTTATGAATTAATTTTTTTTTTTCATTAATAAAAAAATTAAAAAATAATTTCGTCTGCTACAAATCTTATAATCCATATATGACACAATTTGACCTGTCCAATTGACCTGAAATTTTGCACAACTGCATAAAGTCAGAGACAATGCATGAATCAATTGACAGAATAAATAATTCTGAAAATTTCCAAAAAT
Organism: Hyalella azteca; assembly: GCF_000764305.2. Classification (NCBI taxonomy): domain Eukaryota; kingdom Metazoa; phylum Arthropoda; class Malacostraca; order Amphipoda; family Hyalellidae; genus Hyalella; species Hyalella azteca. Next base: position 44,714 of record NW_025941759.1, read on the forward strand.
TTTGATATCATAAAAAATTTGTGAAAAATAATTTTTTTTTCAATGTTTGAAAATAAAATTAGAAATTCATTGTACATGTGTGACATCAAAGACACTGGATTGTTCAGAAGTGTTGTCTTTAAAAAGTACTTTTTTGACGCATATTATTTTATATTCCAAGGTATATTATATTTAAGTCTGCTATCATTTGATCGTTTTCACAAGCAGAAATTGCTTGTGTTCAGTTCAAGATTATAGTTATATGCCCGGTAATTTTTTATTAATTCTAGGGTATAATGTAATTAAGTCACCTATCGTTTAATCGCGTTAAGTAGAAGGTATCGCTTGTGTTCAGTTTAATATTATAGTAATAAGCCCAGTAACGATTTAGATGATAAGGTATAATATATTTAAGTCTCCTATCTTTTGATCGTGTTCACAAGCAGAAATTGCTTGTGTTCAGTTCAAGACTTTAGTAATACGACCAGTAATTTTTAATTTATTCATGGGTATATTATATTTAAGTCTCCTATCGATTGATCGCGTTAACTAGAAGATATCTCTTGTGTTCAGTTCAAGATTATAGTAATAAGCTCAGTAACTATTTTTAGATTCTAAAATACAATATATTTGAGTCTCCTATCGTTTGATCGTGTTCACAAGCAGAAATTGCTTGTGTTCATTTGAAGACTATAGTAATATGCCCAGTAATTTTTCATGTATTTTAGGGTAAATAATATATTTAAATCTCCTATTGTTTGATCGCGTTAACTAGAAAATATCGCTTGTGTTCAGTTTAAGATTATAGTAATTAGCTCTGTAACTTTTTTATATTCTAAGGTATAATATATTCAAGTCTCCTATCGTTTGATCATGTTCACAAGCAGAAATTGCTTGTGTTCAGTTTAAGACTATAATAATATGCCCGGTAAATATAATAGATTCCAGGGAATAATATATTTAAGTCTCCTATCGTTTGATCGCGTTAACTAGAAAATATCGCTTATGTTCAGTTTAAGATTACAGTAATAAGCTCAGTAAATTTTTTTTAGATTCTATAATAAAATATATTTAAGTCTCCTATCGTTTGATCGTGTTCACAAGCAGAAATTGCTTTTGTTCAGTTGAAGATTATAGTAATATTTCCAGTAATTTTTTATTTATTCTAGGGTATATAATATATTTAAGTCTCCTATCGTTTGATCGCGTTAACTAGAACATATCGCTTGTGTTCAGTTTAAGATTATAGTAATAAGCTCAGTAACTTTTTTATATTCTAAGTTATAATATATTTAAGTCTCCTATCATTTGATCATGTTCACAAGCAGAAATTGCTTGTGTTCAGTTAAAGACTATGATAATATGCCCGGGAAATATAATATATTCCAGGGAATAATATATTTAAGTTTCCTATCATTTGATCGCGTTAACTAGAAAATATCGCTTATGTTCAGTTTAAGATTACAGTAATAAGCTCAGTACATTTTTTTTAGATTCTATAATAAAATATATTTAAGTCTCCTATCGTTTGATCGTGTTCACAAGCAGAAATTGCTTGTGAAATATATTTAAATCTCCTCTCGTTTGATCGCGTTAACTAGAAGAAATCGTTTGTGTTCAGTTTAAGATTGTAGTAATAAGCTCAGTAACTTTCTTACAAGACTTCTCTTTAACTTTACTTCTTGTTTGTTTGTCTGTCTGTCTGCTACAAATCTTATAATCGATATTTAACACACTTCTACCTGTCCAATCGATCTGAAATTTGGCACACTTGCGTAAAGTTGGAGACAATGCATGATTCAATTGACAGAATAAATAATTTTATGAATAAAAAAATCTTTTTTTCATTACTAAAATAAAAATATAATTTCGTCTGATACAAATCTTATAATTCATATATGGCACAATTTGAAATGTCCAATTGATCCGAAATTTTGCACAATTGCAAAGTCAGAGACAATGCATGAGTCAATTGACAGAATAAATAATTTTGAAAATGTACAAAATTTTGATATCATAAAAAATTGTGAAAAATAATTTTTCTTTTAAATATATGAAAATGAAATTAGAAATTCATTGTACATGTGTAACATCAAAGACACTGGATTGTTCAGAAGTGTTGTCTTTAAAAAGTAATTTCTAAACGCATATTATTTAATACTATTGAGACATATTTGGAGCATGTCTATTTTTAGTGCTCGGAGAAGTGCGAGACAGTCGTCGGTGTCTTTCATATAGGCTAGTCTCTCATATCTCAAAGGCTTAGATTGTTTCTTTGTCCAAAATCTCTGAATTAGGTTTTATAAGACTTAAATGCTTGTCAGTGATCGAGCGATGTATACGGCTGTCACTTTACGAGGTTCCACTTTCATCACATAACTTAGTCTTTTGTTCCTTGGTGGATGGTTCGAGTGGAATAACAACACTCCAGGGCCAGGAAGTGACAGGTGGTTCAATGATTTTCGATGGCAACGATCGCTAAGAAGCATGCGCTACGATAACGAACGAGGTTGAGAAATAGGAGAACTAAATAGATCAACGTCATATCTAAGAATATAGATAGGACTATATAGATCAGAGGCTATATAGATCATCATAAACGTATTATCCCAATGATTACTGGTAACAGCTATATATTAAAATTAATTATGTCAAGACTTAATACCGCTAATGCTCAATTCTAATATTTCACTATAACAAATTAATTGGCCAGCTTCGCGTGGTGCACACCACCTTTTGACAGCGGTCATATGTAGTGTTATTGGCAGGCGGCGATTGCTTAACCGGCAAGTGATAATACTCCGGTGGGGTGGTAATGCTCGTGAAATCACAACAGGGCACTATGGGACAGTGTCCAAGTCCTTGGATCTGCCCATTCTTCAAGCAAGGACCTTCCAATATGAAAAAAATTGAACTTTCGCCGCCAAATATTCTTTGAATAAGATACCAGGCTCTTTGTCATCTTCATCAGCAAAAATTCCGCATTCTACATTATCCATCTAAAGCGATGGATAAAGAATTACTGTTAGAAAAAAGTTAAAAAATCATTCAAACCATTGCAGAGGGAACCAAAGTTTTATAATTACATCCCAGTAGAACTTGCTTATGTGAGCCAAAAATACATTATGTAGTCTTAATAACAAAGCCAATAGACGAAAGTTACGTTGAGACTTGGGTCGTTGAGAAAAATTTGAACATTTTGTATTTCCTAATGCAGCTGATATTATATCAGACAGTATTGAAAACGTTTAAGTCATTCTTAGCCACCCTACTAAATGCGTAATAACAAAAAGATGAAATCCTAAGATGAAATTTGACTATAATTTTGATTATATCATAATTTGGTGAAGTGTTCAAATGTCCCTAAAGTACTGTCCCATAACCCCGACAGAGGGTATTGTGGGACAGTATATTTGATTATATATTCTCAATATTTATGGTCTATAGAACAGTTATAATTATTGCTTAGCTACTTAGCAATTTAACCAAGAATGTGATGCTTAGTTTTATAAAAATTTGTATAGTTTTATAAAATTATAAACATTTGTAGGTAAAAGGGAAACTGATTAATTTTCAAATTAACTTTTTTTTTGTCCCATTGTACCCCACTTGGACCCCTAGGTATACTGTTCGAATTAAACGGTAAGGCAGATTATCTTGCATTGAGTATTGAGTAATTAACGTTGGAAGATTAGGAATGTATATTCAAAGTTTTGTTCATGTCTGTTCAGTACTTTAAAATAAATTTCTTGGTCACTGCAAATTTTGGCCCGCATTGCCGTATAATTCAGGAATGAAGGTGGAATTGAAAAAAAATCACGAGCTAAATATCACGGTGAGGTCCTGATGAATACGTGTACAAAGTTCCATCGAACTGCGTTTATTGGTTTGGGGGATATTCCTTCACTACGCATTTGGAGATTCGCCGTGAGACATGCTGCAAGTCCGGCCGTAAATTTGTCCAAGATCTCATCTATACCAAGCATGAAATTTAATTTTACATTCGAAGAAAAACTTTAGGCCTAATACAAAATTCAACTTTTTTTAAAGATACATAGTTAGATTGATTGTTTTATTGCAATAAATAGTTCGATGTAAATAAAAACCACACAAATTCTTGACATTCGTAGTCTTTAAGATTACCTGTTGGCAACTGTCCGCAACGTTTACTCAAAGTCCAAACGTTTTCGCGGAAGTTTCGGTGAACAGTAGTTACAGTACCCAATGAAGTAAGGTATTCTTACCGAGGGTTTGTTGTTCAACTTCGCTCACTTTTTATCGGTAAACTAAGAAATTATGGTAAGAGAATTAAAGTTTAAACTCTTATAATTCGAGATAAAGCTTATTTAACCCTGAAAATTATATTTGTCTTTCTATAAATTACCAACGAGACATGAGTTGCCACACGACTCTGTCAGTGTCTGTCTAATCTCTAACACTTGCCACTTGGCATATTCCCAATTAAAAAACGTACTAAATCATAATAGGTAGAAATTTCTTCTGTTACATTAGCATGTTCCCATTTAAAAATATGATATTTCATAATTGGTTAAAGTCTCTTCTGTTACATTCCATTTACAGAAAGAAATCTTATCTTGAAACCCAGAAATTTTTTTCAAAACTCAAAAGTGACTTGATTTGTAAATTCTAAGATTTTTATAGCATTTTGCTGCCATATTTTATTTTTATTGTGCTTGAGTTTGGTGCTTGTGGCCAAACAGGAAAATCAGGTAGAGGCCATTTGTGAATGAGGCTAATATGCATGTGGATGTGAATATGTGCTAGTCTGGAAAAGTCCTATTTTTGTCTGAAATATCGCGGCTCTAATATCATATAATTTCAGTAGGTATGAAATCTCGTGGCTCGAATGTCATAAATTTTTGTTTGATTAAAAAATCGCGGTTTGCACTTCGCAAACATGTCATTTCATAAAATTTTCAACTTCAGACGCGTAGTGAAGTGTTTTGAGAGTCATGTGAAGGCAACAGAACTTACGTAACGCATACGGTTTTTTTTTATAGTTTTTCATTTCTCGATGCGTCCTTAAAGTGTCGGAATATACCGCGTTTACCCTAGCAAAAAATGGATGGCTATAAAAAATACACCGTATGCGCAACTCGAGTTCTGTTTGCTTTACATCACTCTCAAAACACTGCACTACATGCCAGCAACAATGAAAGTCACAAAATGTTGCCATATTTATTTAAAAGCCTTTAGAATGCAAACCTACCAAATCCTATACCTATATTCCGACACTGTGTGACTAAATTTGGCATTTTGTGAGAGTTGAGACTAATTCCGGCAGCGCTTCAAACTCTACTAATTTGTAATGCAGAGTGCAGACATTCGTGTTTAATTCCGATCGCTGTGTGAGCTGTATTGGAATACGACACAGCTTGGAATTAGAACAAAATTGAATATTGAACACTACTTGATTAGGCTTTTAATTAAGAGCTATTAAGCTTTTAATTAAGAAAATTTTAATTTTTGCACACAGCTTGGAACGAGCTGTGTGTGTCTAATTCCAAGCTGTGTCCGAATTAGTTTTTATGTGCCTAAAACCGTCTCTTAACTTAATCATCTATTAATTTTTTTACCACCTGAAATCAGCAAATACAAGTATATGTAAAGGATTCCTAATATATTAACAGACCGTGAGAGACGTATTCAAAGGTCTCAAACCATAATATTCTTTCTACACAAACAGTTACTCACTATTTGGTAGAGCAAGGTCAACTATAACCTTTAACACATTTTTTGATGTTCACACTGGGTGATGTGCACGGTCTCTCTTTGGATCTCAAAATTTTCGTACCAGACGGCCCAGACCTAGTGTTTTGGCAATAGTTTGGCGCGCAAAAGTATGACATCACTATTTCAACCATCAACGAATGCATGGAACTAAGAAAAAGCTTAATATATAGGAAAAAATTTGAGAAGTGTCAGAATTACCCACGATGTTGGAATATACCGCATTTACCCTATATTTTTGTTATAGGGTAAGCGCGGTATATCCATGTGCTTTATAAATTTATTAATTACCAATTTGAGCAAGGCAGGATGGAATTCTAAAATTTACAGTTCATATATTATTCCCGATACACCTAGACCAGTTTCTCGATACAACATTATTTGAGGCAAAAAAATAAACTTCTTATAGGCTTAAACACGTATAGGTAAAGGTATAAAAAAGTTTCTATAAAGTAATCACTTAACTTGGAAATGTTACGTGTCTGCAGGGCAGCTTGCACTCAACAATTAAAATTATAAAAAGTACTAGTTCATTAAAGATTTGTCTCTTAATGTGACAGCAAAGAACTTTTCCATGATGCACACAATAAACACGCAATTCATCGGAGCAAGACTACATAGAACAGCTCCCGGCATGCAACTGACAGAAACGAATGACGATCGCGGATGCGGCAGCACAAGGCATAACGTTCATATGCTCAATGCAAGAGAATGATTAATTATGATATTTTTGTTAGAGGTTTGAAATATTTTCGGAAGCCTAAAACTTGAACAAATTATTTCGTTACTCTGACATGGTTGATTTCAAAATAAATATTTTAATGCGAATTCATGAGAAGCAATTAAAATATATTGAATGATGTTCATTTATATCTATAGGTGGAAGTAAATAATTACGAATCGATTTATTATCCTTTGAATAAGAATCTTTGCATTGAAACGTCTTTATGATGTGTCTACCACAATATTTGTACAATAGTATTAGTATGGGTATCACGAGTCAACGCCGTTAACCGATCATTAAATGGCCGCAAATATGTAGCATCGTTCTACCTATTAGGCTATTACGGTCAATAGAACCTAAATGAAAATATGGTACGTGCTCTATGTTTTATGTAATGAAATAGTTTCCCATGTTAAACAACGAAAATGTTCTAAAAGACACAAAACGTTCGAAAACGCGGGATGGCAGACGAAATCATTTAGAATCTGAGGTGAAGTTAATTATATAGACAATATTGACAAAATAGGCAAAAAACATGAGAAAATGTATATCTGTACGCGTATTAATTGGTATTTATAATTTGAAACAAATTTCCATCATTTAAATGTCAGTATGGAATGTGGATCAAGTCTAATTATTGTGAAATCGAACTTCACAAGACCAAAAAAAGGTGTCTTGACACCATCTTGTCTAATGTCAACAGTCAACACAATGTTGCCATATGCCGTGAAAGTTTAGCAGTTTATCCCATCATTTCGTGTGGATTCGAGAACTTTGTGGGTATCGATGAAATCGTGAGAACTTTCTGCGAAAGATGATGTAATTTTTATTTTATTTTGGAACATATTCATTACAAAAAATTTCTCGATACGCATACACGACTAGTGTTTGCATTTGGGAAGAGTCGCCGACTTTTTATCGGTTTTTGAACCACACGCAAGCGAGATAAAGGAAGCGCGGCTGTCCGGGTGTCCGCAGTTTCTGATCTGACGAGCTCAGTGTAATGAGTATCAATTGTCACTTTGGTGGAAGGTGTAAGGTGCCAGGTGGTAAGTTTTCGATACATTTTACTATGTTAACATGATAATATATTACCTATACAGAATTCCATACTGGAGCAAGGCTCAAGATTGAATGAGGCCATGCATCCCCATGTACGGTACTTCATTTGTTATTCATCCTGGAATTTCTGGCCATTATTCATCTTTGAATTGCTGCCCATACCAGGGGTGGTGATTTTTTCATTTGTAAAAATACAAAATCAATGATTTTTTAGCTTTTTTTCCTTTTTGAAATGTTATTTTTTATGTTGCAATTAGCCTACTAACAATAACAGTATATGTATGGCTAAAAAGATCAGTTATTGCCTTCAAAAATGGCCAAGGTGGTGTTTATCACTTCAGGACTTTGTGGTAAACAATTATTGATAAGTCTATTCATTAGCTTTGTAAAGATTGTATAGCGCAAGGTAACGGGCTATATATTGACCATTTAACTAGCTGCAGTATACAATAACACTTCAGGAATGCAGATCTTCTAAACATTGAAGTCACATAACAGATAGGTAGCTGAGAGCACAGTGCACAACACTATCAATAGATCTACTGGTTGTATGTCCTATAAATCTACCAGACTCTACCCTCCAAACACACCAACTAGTACCTAGTGACAGTGACTGACTGTGCTGTTTTGCAATTTGATTCAGACCAATTAACCAATACTAAACAAACTGAATGACAACCAAACAAACCTCACATGACTTGTATTTTATATATAGTTTTATAATTGTAATTGCTTTGTTTTTTAATTATAAATTCACATATTTAAAGATTGAAAATAAATATTTTAATTAGAATACCATCAAGTGGGGTGACTTCGGCCACCACTACAACAGAAACAAATGGCAGCAAAACTAAATAATAAACGTTGGCCAAAGTCACCCTGGAGGCCAAAGTCACCCAAGGCACTTTGGCCTACATTTATTATTTTGTTTTGCTGCCTTTTGTTTCTGTTGTAGGTGTGGCCAAAGTCACCCCATCTTGATGGTACTCATATAAGAGTGGAAAATCTTTCTAAATGCCTAAAAGGTCAATACAATCTCAACCAACCCTTCTTATATAAGCTAGCTAACACATGTAAATTGTATAATGTGATTAATATATAACAAATAGTCAAATAGTTTTTTAAATACTACTTATAGCCTTATAAAAATTATCTAAGCTGCTAGCTATTTTATATTGTATAATGTATTGCAACACTTGGTGCCTCTACCAAAAACATACAATTCATTGGAATGTAATACACACTAAGATTAAAGGCAACAGGTTTATATTCCAATTTGTCATAGTACATTAATACTAAACCATGAATAACAATACCTCAAAGTAAATTGAAGACTGCCACTCAATATATTTGAATGAAAAATACAAATAATAAAAAATTTTGATTTTTTTATAAAAAATCAAGTGATTTAATCACATGATTTAATCATTGCCAACCCTGGCCCATACATTCAACTAATCTTTGTGCTCAGCACAGTAATGCTCAACTAAGAAGTAAATTAGAGCAAATCATAAATGGCACAAATATTACAGGTTTAAATTAGGCCTCTTCTTGCATATGTGCAGGGTTTAGATTGAGAAGAGGGCTATGTAAAGTGTAGTGCAAGACTCGTATAAAGCACTTGTGCCAAATGAGTTGCAACCAAAAAAAAGTACACCCATTCATAATTTTTAAATATTTTACTAGGTCTCCTAACTTGCATTCAGACCTACACAATGACATGAAGTCAAAAAAGGGACCACCAAATATTTCCTTTGGTCAAAATCTATTTAGATAGTTTCACTATTTGTTCTAAATTCTTGGGTGTTGATTTGGCCATTTTTTATAATCATTGCTGGAGAAAAAACTTAAATTTTAAAAAAATATTTTGTTAGCCCCACCTAAATTTTGATGTAGGTTTAACATAATTAATTCAACATGTTTTTTTTTGTATAATTTAGCTTCATATTTCAAAACAACAAGCATATACAAGCCTGATGATTTTTGAGCATTGGCAATAATAGAGGTGTCAAAGTCTGGGAAAAATTACAAAGTGCCAAGTCCATTTCTTCCAAAGTTTCTGAAAAAAAGCTGAAAACTGTTTCAGGAAAATTTTCTGCTATGGTAGTGAGGCAAATAAAAATTTACTGGTTTGTTTTTACATATTTAGTACTTTTTATTGTTCATTAGTGGTTTTATTGTGAAATTTCTGGGTAAAATAGGGTTTGATGTGGGATCATAAACATTTATATTTGAAGTTGAAACCTCAACATATCCTGGATTATTTGCTAATTAAAATTTTAATAAGAATAACATTATGTTAATATTTATTTTAGTGGCATGTAATTACAAAAAAGAATCTTCTAGTTCTTTGCCTAAAAATTGGTAAGAAATGAATCTATTGATGTCTGCCGCTATCACTACCGTCTATGCTGCCATGCCACAATTGGTTGTTATTCCTGTAAACTAGAGTTTTATGTTGCTTCCAAGGGAATTTTTAAAACACCTCATTGAAGGCGTTTCAAGGTATAAATAATTTGTATTGAATTCAATTTAAATTGTTTTCAAAGTATGTGTACTCTGCAGGCCTCTAGAATGGGTGAAATAACTATTTCATTAGTCATGTTTTCCTACATGCAATATGTATGGCTTGTTTATCAGTGGTATGCCTTTGCAGTTTTTTCTAATTGATCTATGCATACTTTCAACTTTTTTACAACTTTTACTCAACTTGTGTACAAGTTATGTTGATATTTATCATTGTTACCAATCAATGGTAATATTTATAAACTTGTTTGCAAGTTGACAATTCATCTCCAATAATCTTGGCTCCATCAATGCCATTGATATCTTTAATAAATCTTCTAGTAAAGAATCTCTAGTAAAACTTTTGTTACTAGAACAAAATTTGAACTTTTTTTGTTCAGTGACCACAAATTGGATTAGAGTGTCGTAAGTTACACTCCTTGTTGCTTTTTATCCTAATTACTTGTATTGTTCTTCCAGAGTGCTGAAGAATCCCGTGTTAGTCCCAAGGCTTTCCCCCTTGCGGATGCTGCCCTCAGCCAGAAGTTGCTGTCACTGACACAGCAGTGCACTTCCTATCACCAGGTCCGGCGTGGTGCTAATGAGGCTACAAAGGTCAGTTCAATAGTTTCATAAAAGATCAAAACATTCCTAACCAAAATTTGTTGATTGGCATGTTGGAATGGGTCCATTCATCCATTGTTTCATTGGGTTTACGTCATCCAATTAAAATGTTAGAATATCCGTTCTGCCTTTGAACGTTACCCATCATGCTGCTGTTACTCATCACATAACTAATTGCTATTCCTTCAGGCACTGAACCGTGGTCAGTGCGACCTGATCATACTGGCAGGCGACACCGAGCCAATCGAAATTCTGCTGCACCTGCCGCTGTTGTGCGAGGACAAGAACGTACCTTACGTCTTCGTGTCGTCCAAGGCAGCGCTGGGACGAGCATGTGGCGTCACGCGCGCCGTCGTCGCCGTAGCCATCCTTTCCAATGAGGGATCGCAGCTCAAGACTCAGATCCAATCCATCCACAGAGAGATTGAAAAATTATTGTTCTAATAAGCCTCCAAATCGTTAAATGATCTCAATAAAAAAATATTGAAGGAATTCGTTTCAACTCCAGCTCCAGTACAAGAATTTGGTTTGGGAACCTTCTTGGCTACAGTGTTTCTTATTATGGAAATGTTGCTAAGTAATAAAAGGTAAAAGTCTAAGTTGCCAAGTATTATACTAGTATAGTATTTATAACTATTAAGAAATTGAGCGTTATAGTGGAATGTGCGAAGCACCGAGAAAAACTTTCACTGATGGTGTCCATCCATTTCCAACGATTATTATTGCTAACAGAACTCTAGCTTATTGCTCATATTAACTTGTATTTTGAAAATGTGTACAATTTTCGTTCCTTTAGAAAAGTTTTATTTTTCAGCATATCAATGGGACGAATCCAGGGACTAGTTGTGTTTGGAACCTCGCCTAACAACGCCATGGGTGTCATTTATACGTTTAAAATAATAGAATTCCTTTGGTCTTAGAAATGAATTTATTGCTTGAACTGGTGCCACATCCGAGATTTTGTGTGGGTCGTGTAGCCTTTTTCTCTCTCCGTATACTATTTCTTTAATAGGACCTTGTTTTATTAAGCAGTTTCCAAAAATGTATGTTCTGGTGACATGATGTGGCGGCTCATAAGATCCTAAGTTTTCTATTCTATCGATGGTAATAAGGGTGCCGACAGTCTAGCAGCTAGCAGGTCTGGCACATGTCGACAAGTTTATGATGCAATGTCGTGTAAAGTTCCATTCTTGTATCATAACGTCAACATTTGGCACAAGGTCAAGTTAATAAAGCCAAGAAACGACTTGGACTGATCAGACGCTCTTTCGAGTTCCTAGATGCAGAAGCGATGAAGCAGTTTGTTGCTGTCGTACGCCCGAACCTAGAGTTTGAAAACGTCGTGTGGTCACCGAAACTTGAAAAGGACAAAAATTCAAGAGAGGCTGTTCAAAGACGTGCAACAAGGATAATTCCGGCAAGTCCTATGAGGAAAGATTAAAGATTATGAAGCTCAGTTATCGACGTCTGCGTGGGGAACTCATTGAAGCATATAAGTATTCTCATGGGCCATGGCTTATACAAGGCCCCTGAAGGATTACTAGAATTTGAAACAAGAACCAACACCAGGGGCCACAGCTATAAACTAAAAAAACTGCGTTGTAACACATCCATGCGACAACATTTCTTCTTGCTTTGAGTCACCGACATGTGGAACAGCCTCCCTGATAGCATCGTTGACGCTCCGAGTATGAACGCCTTCAAAAGCAGACTAGACGAAGCTATGCAGGAGCATATGTTCAGTCTTAAAATGCCTAGCAAATTACGGACCAGGCAATAAGGCCAGTAGTTATCTCAATCAATCGTCAGTTATGGAAAGATAGGGTTCCAAAGGCCGGATCCCTTGTGAATCAAGTCACGAAAAATTCGAGAATCGACAACAGGCCGTGCAGGAAAGTGTTTAAAGATGTGCAACAATGATGATTCCTGGCTCAAAGGGGCAAGTCTTATGAAGAAAGATTGAAGATTAAGAAGCTCTCCAGTCTCCGTTATCGTCGCCTGCGTGGTGACCTCGTTGAAATATACAAGTATACTCATGGTTTGTTCAAGGTCCCAGAAGGATTAATAGAATTTGAAACAAGAACCAACACCAGGAGCCACAGCTATAAACTAAAAAACTGCGGTGCAACTCATCCATGCAACAACACTTCTCGCTTCGAGTCACCGACATGTGGAACAGCCTTCCTGAAGATTTTACAGCCTTCCTGGAGATATTTTTGACGCTCCGAGTATGAACGCGTTCAAGAACAGAGTAGACAAGGCCATGCAGGAGCATATGTATAGTCTTGAAATGCTATCCTACGGAACATCTGAAATCTAGAAACGTTTCTAAAACCTACCGTCCGTTGAAAAGACTTGATCAAAAGGCCAGTCGAGTCAAGAAATATACAAGAATCGGCGACTGGCCTATCCAGGCCTATACTTCAATGCCGAAGATACTAAAATTATACTATAGTTAGTAGGCTCTCGTGAAGTTCCTAGTTTTCTCGTATGGCTATAAGTATATTGCAATCTCAAAGATATCAAATCGTCCGAATCATGTGATTGGTTTCATAGACAGTTATTAACTGTCAGCTTACGATGACAGCATTAGAAAATTGTCTAACATAATTTTTATAGAATGGTTTTCGACACAGTCAGTTGGGAAAGGCATATACTCAGTGCAATTTAGTCGGCCCTATAATTACTTTCATTCTTTCTTACATAGACCAACTCGAAATTTCACTCAGCCGTGAAAACGCACCCAAGTTACACACAACTGTCCATGTACATCTTCGTTAATTATAACCTGATCTGAGATAGAAAAATGCTTTATTAATATCAATTCTTACCTACAAAAAATCAATTATGCTCTAACTAAAGAACCAAAGGCTTTTCTTTGCTGAAAATATTCACGTCGTCAAATGATATTTCATTCATTGGATAATTTGACGTTAGTCATATAGTTTTTGACATTAACGAATTACTGAAACACATTTAGTTTATCATGGAATAAGCATTGCATGATAACGTCAAATGTTCTGTATTGCAAAAAAATACATTCAACATATTTCTCAACTATCTCGACAAAACATAGAAGTTCATGTTTGTTCCAAACTCGTCCCAAACCAGTTTGCTGCGTTCTCAGTCTTCATTTAGTGCTCTGTAGGAGCGGGTGTGGTCTCGTCGTCATTCAGTTTCGTGAACTTTTGAGACAAGATGCTGTTTTTTTTTCAGGTTAATATTTATTTATCTGTGAGTAAATATTTCTCCACGAGCGTTATTTTGTTCGGTGTTACAAATTACTCTTCAAGGTGGATAAACTTAATGATACTGAAATCTCATAACGTGATGGTTCAATAAACACTGAACTAAAGTCGTAACGCCTTAATTTTTTTTTTTAATTTGATTTGAAGGCTTCGGGTATGCTGGTAGCACACCTCCCAGCCTGAGCACAACTGGGATTTTGGTCACTCCACTTCACTTTTTGGTTCTACTTAGTTTTTATTCAATTTTAGCACTTCCACCAGCCAGTGTGGCAGTAAATTGTAAAGAGAGAAACTTTAGAAATTGAACCTTCGAATGCAAAATACCAAAAGAGATTTTGAATGTTAGAGAGCGCAAATCGTACACGTGCTTTCGCAATGAACGCAACTGACTTTCTCCGTAACGCCTTAAGTTAAGGTCAATTGAAAATTAGCCATGCGTTTCAGTTTCACTAAAAATTTGTTTCAATGCCTAAGTATATACGAAAGAACATCTTTGACTGTCTATGATTTTGATTCAATGAGTGTTGATAATTTGGTGGTGGAATGACACTCAATGACTGGCCACTGGCAGTCATTTATGAGTCAAATGTACTCGACTACTTGTACTAGGTAATAGTATGACTCATGAGTCATGACTCATGACCACTATGAGTATGACTCATCGACTATGAGTAGCTACGTATGATGATTGATGAGTATGAGTATGACTATGACTTCATTAACTATCATTAACTTGCTGATAGTTGCTGTCTGCTGAAGTGCAGTCACTGCAGTGCTGAGTGGTGAGTGCTCTGACTGCTCTCCTGGCTCTACTTGAGCTGGAGTGGTATATCACGTTATATTTTTAGCTTGATGTTGTACCTTGGGTTTTGCTTGAGGGATTAAGTCATGAAATGAATGTATAGCGGCAAAGATAGGTAAGAGAATAGGTCCTATTCTCTTTGTTTTAGAGTTTAGACTCAAATTAGGCTAACACTAACAGACTAAGTAATAGTTGACTGTTGCCAGCCAACAGCTGGCATATATTTTTCCAATAGGCTAAACATTCATTTCATGACTTAATCCCTCAAGCAAAACCCAAGGTACAACATGAAGCTAAAAATATAACGTGATATACCACTCCAGCTCAAGTAGAGGTACTGTCAAAGGAAAACATTTTTTTTATTGCCCCCTTCAAGCTCATTTTTTGTGTTGTATAAGTAGACCAAGTAAGTATCTTGGATAATGGATAATATCATACCAGCATTACCATAGTTTTCATATATAAGAAATTGCTTTAAATAACGAGTGGATGAGAAATTAAAAATGAAATGATTCTAAAAAATCTCTGGTTTGCCACCACATGCCACACCAGCATATGATAATTATGGATAAGATACACTACAGTTAGTACAGTACTGTGCAAATTAGTTTGGACAGTGGTTGAAATAACACAATTATTTGCCACATCAAAGTTTTATTTGAAAAACATTTAAATGGTGCAAAATATGATATAATTAATAGGAGATATGACCTCCTTTTGCTTTTACAAGCATTTGAACATAATTTGGCATGAATTCAACCAAAGTTGAACATATTTTAGTCACTTGCTCATCAAGATACCAGGTCCTAATTACAGCACTAATTAGCTTTGCCATTGTAGAACAGTCTTCTTTCAGGGTCTTTGTTTGATTATAGACCAAGAGTTTTTAATGGGATTGATGTCTGGAGAATTTCCAGGCCAGTCTACAATCTCCAATCCACTTTCTTCAAAGAATGTGCGCATTTTACGTGAAGTATGGCATGGTGCGTGATCCTGCTGAAAAATGCCATCTCCATCAGGAAAGTCCCTTGTCACACTAGGAAGCAAATGACTCTCCAAAATAGCCTTGTATGTATCACTATTCATCATTCCCTCTACGTTAATGAGTTGTCCAAGGCCTTTAGCATTAAAACCACCCCAAAACATCTTCTTAGGCAGATGTTTGGGAGATGGCATTTTCCAGCAGGATAACGCACCATGCCATACTTCACGTAAAATGCACACATTCTCTGAAGAAAGTGGACTGGATATTTTATACTGGCCTGGAAATTCTCCAGACATCAATCCCATTAAAAACTCTTGGTCTATAATCAAACAAAGACCCTGAAAGAAGACTGTTCTACAATGGCAAAGCTAATTAGTGCTGTAATTAGGACCTGGTATCATGATGAGCAAGTGACTAAAATGTGTTCAACTTTGGTCAAATCCATGCTGGAATCCATGTTCAACTTTGGTCAAATTGTGTTCAAATGCTGGGAAAAGCAGAAGTAGGTCATATCTGCTATTAATTCTATCC
Organism: Hyalella azteca; assembly: GCF_000764305.2. NCBI lineage: Eukaryota > Metazoa > Arthropoda > Malacostraca > Amphipoda > Hyalellidae > Hyalella > Hyalella azteca. The sequence continues at coordinate 60,925 of NW_025941759.1, forward strand.
TATTTTGCACCATTGGCATGTTTTTTCAAATAAAACTTCAATGTGGCAAATAATTGTGTTATTTCAACCACTGTCTGAACTAATTTGCACAGTACTGTAGATAAGGCTGAGGCAATGTAATTATTCCATGTATATATACAGATGTAATGATACCAAAATGCATTCTCTTTGGTTTCAAATTGCATAAAAGAATAAAAATAGAGGTGTTACCTCTCAAGATGCTACTATCATATAGTAATAACAAATAACAATAACAACTTTTTATATTGTCTAAAGTTATTAATAAGGTACTTTTGATTTGTTTTAAGAGTGCCCCTGGCTTAGGCCATTGATGTCCTTAATTTGGATGATTATCTTAATTGTTGATCCAAGGTAGAATTGCTGTGGATGGCAGCTGCCAATTATATATACTTTTAAGGACAGATATATATGGCCTTTTATGGTGAATGATTAATATGAATTATTAACATCAATGCTCTGCAAACAGTATGAACATGAATGCCAAGTTCAATCTAACAAATTTATATTATATGTTAAATGTTGATTAATTGGTAGATTGTTTTTGTACCTAAACTACAGGCTACACATGATGTCAATTAAAAAAAAGGTCAAGGTCAAAGGCATTAATAAAGGTCAAGGTCAAGGCATTAATAAAGGTCAAGGTCAAGGCATTAATAAAGGTCAAGGTCAAGACATTAATGTCATGACTCATGAGCTTATGATCTCCATGCTTATGAGCAAATTAAAATATTTATATTCTATAAAATTACCTTCAATTCCATTTTACTGTGCTTAATAGAATTTTATAAGATATGCTTCCTTCCTCAGATAATTTTATTTTAAATTATATTAATTTATAGGGTTTAATTGAGTAATTACAACATGAGGAACTGGGCAGACAAACCTAGGTGCTCAATATGTCAGGTAAGAGTAACTTGGTCAAATTATTAAGACATTATTCGCACTTATTTAAATTAAAAAATTAAAGGGTGTGAATGAAAAATAATTTTTTAAAGATTGTGTTGTAAAATGATTGTGTTGTAAAATAATTATTGTTCTTAAGCCTGAAGTAATTATTGCCCCAACAATGTATCCATGTTTAACCATATCCATGTTTAACCACAGCTCTATTATTGAGATATTTTCTGCCATATTGTGTTTTAGTTTACCAATATTCAACCCAAAAATCTAACAAATTTCCCTCATAGAACTAGAATGCTACTATATAGTTATATATAGTACTGAATATGTATTTCATAGCTTGGTAAATTAGAAAGAGCATCATGTTCTCAAATATCTTATCTTCATTGGTGAAAAATTTGACTCAATATAATTTTTTGTATTTGTATATGCTTGATTCATAATCTATGTACAAATTTATCTTAATTTTCAATATCAAAATCACTACCACTCTCAAAATTATAGAAAAAATTTCATATAAAGGTAAAAACTTAGATTATTTGAAATAAATTTCATATGTGGTGCTGAGTTGTTCTCACTTCCGCAGAAGGAGTTTGTGGACATGACAATGAAGGATCAACACCTGACTTCCCTGCAGCACCGGAAGCGTGTCATGCAGGTCTTCTATACCAGGCACAGGTGGGGTTACATGGGTGCAGGTGTTATACAGGTCTCTTATACACATCTAGATGTGTATAAGAGACAGGGGTTACACAGGTGTCATGCAGGTCTTCTATACCAGGCACAGGTGGGGTTACACAGGTGCAGGTGTTACACAGGTGCAGGTGTTACACAGGTACAGGTGTTACACAGGTGTGGATCTGTTGGTAGCAAGCGTCGTCCGAACCATTATGTACCTGCGGAAACTAACGTGTACAATAGTAGCAGGTCTTGTCAGTATGCATTTTACCCTTAGCTTGCATAGACCCCAAATCCGCCTCTACTGCTGCCAGTACATATGTTCCTAGCCAACTTGTGTTATATTATGTGTTGTGCTGTGGTAACACTTATACATGGTGCCTTGGTATTGAACTGCTAATAGAATGGCTCAGTATCGCGTTCCTGATTAGCTGAATTTTGATGAACCGAAGTGGGATTCATGGAGGAAACTTACGAAGTTTGTTAGTGGGGATGATGAGATTCAGCAGGTCTCCAGCCTTAAATATTGTACGAGTAATGATTAGTAAGACGTTACGATAACATTCAATCTGACAGCAGAAGAGCAGAAGAATTTTGTGACTGTTCTTGGTAGGTTCGACGAGTATTTCAAGCCTAAATTGAACATCATAAGGCCGAGGCGTCAGTTCCATGCAGCGTGGGAAACAGCTGGTAGCTGGCAAGTCCGAGTAAAACTTCTTGAAAGGTCTTTTCGTATTGGCGGAAGATTGTGAATTTGGAACAGCGAAGAAAGCGCGAATACGGGATCAGTTCGTCGCAGGTATAGCCGACCAGAAGCTGCCTAAGAAACTTGAGCACCTTTATGTCAGCCACCAGGGTGAACACACACTAGATCTTGTCATAGTATAGTATAGTATCTTCGGCATTGAAGAATAGGCCTGTCACCGATTCTTGTATATTTCTTGACTAGACTGGCCTTTTGATCAAGTCTTTTCAACGGACGGTATGTTTAGAATCGTTTCTATAGATTTCAGATGTTCCGTTGGATACGAGGCATTTTAGGACTAAACATATGCTCCTGCATGGCCTTGTCTAGTCTGTTCTTGAACTGTCATTGAATAAACGCGCTCGTAATGCGAGGTGAGAGTCGCACTACGCCTCAAGAAAGAAGACAAACGAACCTGCAGGAAATGTGTTTGCAATCCGCGAAAACCATCGCCTGCCGAGGGTTGCGCTTCAACCAGATATAGCCGGACCGGAACTAGATAGCCGCACCGGAACTAGATAGCCGGACCGGAACTAGATAGCCGCACCGGAACTAGATATAGCCGGTCATTCCGGACCGGAATGACGGGAAATGTTCCTGCTGTGGCTTTGAGCCTACACTTTCAAAAAATGTTAAGAGATCGTAAGTTCATCAGCCAATCATTGACGGCCTTTCAAGCAAAATCCACCAATAATAGATAAGAAAATAGAGCGTAAGTACTTACGTTCACTTAGCGAGTTTTGAAAGTATGGCTCTTGGTCATGAGAAGTATAAATGTGCTGCGTACTGGAAGCAGCTCGCTACCAAGAGATCCAGACACACAGGTGCAGGCGTTACAGGTGCGGGCTATGTTTATCTGTTACTATTGGGACAATTGTAATCAACATGCAAGCCATTATTGCTGCTATGTTGGTCAGTATGATGCATATGCTATGTTGGTCTGTATGGTGCATATGCTGCTAGTTTGGTCAGTATGAGGCATATGCTGGTCAGTATGATGCATATGCTGCTATGTTGGTCAGTATGATGCATATGCTGCTATGTTGGTCAGTATGATGCATGTCATAGCATGTACTGCGTGTAGTACTGCGTGTCATGCACTGCGTGTAGTACAGCATGTGATGACACGTACACGCACCACACAGGACGGCGTGGGCGGCCAAGAAGCACGCCATCCAGGTCACCACGGAGCCTCCACACGCGCAGGCCGGCGAGAAGATCAGCATCGTCGTCAGGGACGGTCAGTGCACAGCGTCGTGTTGTTGTATATTATGTCAACGTAATATTGTTCTATATTATATCTTGTATATTATATGTAGTATATTATATGTTGTATATTATATCCTAATAAGATCTTCACAGCGTCACAGCGCCACAGCCTCATGTAGGTCCTCTTCTTCATGATGACACTAATTTTATCCTACTAGATTTCTTGAACTGTCTTCCTTATGATGATATTGTCTTCCAATAGGTTTCTCCTACTGGTAGGTTTTATGGTTTTTCCTACTGGTAGGATTTATGGTTTCTCCTACTGTTAGGTTTTATGGTTTCTCCTACTGGTAGGTTTTATGGTTTCTCCTACTGGTAGGTTTTATGGTTTCTCCTACTGGTAGGTTTTATGGTTTCTCCTACTGGTAGGATTTATGGTTTCTCCTACTGGTAGGATTTATGGTTTCTCCTACTGGTAGGTTTTATGGTTTCTCCTACTGGTAGGATTTATGGTTTCTCCTACTGGTAGTTTTTATGGTTTCTCCTACTGGTAGGATTTATGGTTTCTTCTACTGGTAGGTTTTATGGTTTCTCATACTGGTAGGTTATATGATAATAGTGTTTTCCTAAGTAAGTTTCTCCTACTTAGTCTTCCTTATGATAATACTGTCTTCTTAAGTAAGTTTCTCCTACTTAGTCTTCCTTATGATAATGCTATATTTTTAAGTAGGTTTCTCCTACTTATTCTTTTTTATGATAAATCTATATCATTATAGTAGGTTTTCCGATCTGAGTCTTCTAATCCCGCAACTCAACACTTAGTTTTTACATGTATATATACAGGTTCAGGCGATGTTAGTTGACGCCAGAAATCTATCGGGTCAAAGAATTGTCTCTTCGCATATACTCGAGTCGTCATGAGTGGATTTTTGTTGTGCTAGGTTATTTTTTGTTGTGCTAGGTTATTTTTTGTTGTGCTAGGTTATTTTTTGTTATGCTAGATTATTTTTCTGGTGATGTAGGTATTCTGATTTAAGATGAAACCATCCATTGACGCCTTATAACTTAATCAATTAGCTTGCTTCCAGGTTATAGGTATAAGTATTAATAAGTATTAGATACATTATTATTATAGGTATATAATACCTATATTACCTGTACCTATTATTATAGGTATATTATTATTATAGGAAATAAGTATTAGATACATAATAAAGTTTATTTATAGGAAACTCGCGTCTCGTTGTACAGCCTGCATCAACCATTATTATCATGATGACAGCAGATAATAATGATAAGACTGATATGGTGATGACAGCCTTATTGACCAGATAGTCGAGATAGCAGAGCGTCCTTATCAGTTCAGAAGACTTGCCATAAACTCGTGCAATGACTGTTTAAATGTATAATATATTGAGCGCTTATCTGTAATATAAAGAACATTTGCGAGCGATTCTCTGAACCTTATCTTTATCAAGAAGATTAATGCACGATAACATTTACGCGTGTCATGCGTCAGAACTGTACACGTCACAACTGCCTGGCATGTGTACATGTCACAACTGCCTGGCATGTGTACACGTCACAACTGCCTGGCATGTGTACACGTCACAACTGCCTGGCATGTGTACACGTCACAACTGCCTGGCATGTACACGTCACAACTGCCTGTCAACATATGCTAGACCAGCACTCAGTTCCTAAGCTCCACGTGAGCTTAGTTATATTTTTTTAAATACGTCATTTAAAAAAAAACTTTCTCGTGCTCAGGTTTTCGTTTTCGGTTTGAATGTTGGCGGTTTGAAGCTGATAATTAATTCAAAAGGCTTGAAGTTTTCTTGTCTCGGAAGACATCGCCTGACATTGGACGTAGGGTATTACACTGATAAGTAACTCTAAAGGCTTGAAGTTTTCTTTTCTAGGAAGACATCACCTGACTTTGGACGTAGGGTGTTACACTGATAAGTAACTAAAAAGGCTTGAAGTTTTCTTTTCTAGGAAGACATCACCTGACTTTGGACGTAGGGTGTTACACTGATAAGTAACTAAAAAGGCTTGAAGTTTTCTTTTCTAGGAAGACATCACCTGACTTTGGACGTAGGGTGTTGCACTGATAAGTAACTCAAAAGGCTTGAAGCTTTTCACTTTTGGGAATACATCACCTAAAGACTTCACTAATGGTACATAATGCGAAATTTAAACCCATCGGCGTCTTACTTGCACTTAATTAAACGGTTCGTAGCTTTCCTTTGGCATATGCGAGTTGATTCTTAACAATTAAAATAAATTATTATTATTTATAATATAAATAATCATTTCCTTATCATAGCCTATTATTAATCAGTATTCAGTGTTCATTCTTTCCATATGATCACGTACCGGACTATATTGGTTAATGTGAGATAAGACTACCAGATTCCCTCATTCATTTTCGTAGGGGATATTCTATTTGTTCGAATTGCAGGTTTCTCGGTTTTGTTGTCTTGTTGAAAACAATGTTGTGTTCATCTAAATTTTGATATATGTAATTTCCCACTGCAGATAATGCGCCTCAAGTCAACATCAAAATCAAGAACGTGACTCGAGGCAACCTCAGGCTCGAGCTCTTCGAAAAACTGCACTCCTGCAGCAACTTGATACTCAAAGACCACCACGGACTTTGCTCTTCTATAGTAAAAATTGAACTTGAACCTGGTAACTATCTGTGGTTATTGCGTCTGCCTATGAATTTTAACTGGGTTGCGTCTGCCTATGAATTTTAACTGGGTTGCGTCTGCCTATGAATTTTAACTGGGTTGCGTCTGCCTATGAATTTTAACTGGGCATATGGTTTACTTCTGTATTTAGTCAGGGAAATATTTTCTGAATATTTTGCATTTCTTTGGACTCAGCTGGAAATAAATTTCTCGAGTTGGTTGTTATGTAGGCGGGCAATGCGAGTCTCGCTTGTCACGATAAAGGATTATAAAATCTTGTGATGAGTGTAATGTTATGTTACGACCTACAGATGCTGAACTTGTGATGAATGTAATGTTATGTTACGACCTACAGATGCTGAACTTGTGATGAGTGTAATGTTATGTTCCGACCTACAGATGCTGAACTTGTGATGAATGTAATGTTATGTTACGACCTACAGATGCTGAACTTGTGATGAGTGTAATGTTATGTACAGATGCTGAATACTGCATCGAGTTCTCCGCTGTTCAGCCTGGCAAAGGCTGCTATGAGGTGCCTGTGTTCCTGCAGTTCCGCTGCTCGGGCAAAGACCGGGAGATAGAGCACCAGATGTTCTTACTCGTGAGTAATTACTTCTCAACCTGAGATATGAGCAGGATTACTCGTGCATTTGTTAATGTATGTATTTGTTAATGTATGTATTTGTTAATGTATGTATTTGTTAATGTATGTATTTGTTAATGTATGTATTTGTTAATGTATGTATTTGTTAATGTAATGTGTAACTCACTAAAAGACCGGGAGATAGAGCACCAGATGTTCTTACTCGTGAGTCACTATACTTCTCAAACTGAAATATTAGCATGTTTACTCATGTATTTGTTAATGTCAACAATTTGTTAACCCATTGATCAATGTTGGACTCGAGGAATTCTATAATATCTGGAGTAACGTACTAAGGGTTTGAGTTGTCCTATTCCTGTATGGCACTTTAGAATTCATACCTAGTGAATATTTCCTATAGACTAGAATGATAATGTAGGTGGTCTAGTGTTAGCGGTTTAGTCACGAGGTTCAAAAAAGTTTAGGTAATGAAGAATGTTCACAGTTTTAATGTATTCCCGACACCATCGTTGATTGGTGAAACTGATTGAAGGACGAAAGATGTTGGAAACGCATACGTCGTCACGGCAATATATAAACTATCACTTTACCATTAAAACTAAATTGATATGGAAATTCTATAAGAGTAAAGTGAAGATAGCATAGATTTATTCATTCTTCACTCTTCTATTGTATTGAAGATGTTTCTTACGATACTTGGTGCAAAATAGATTAAGGGTGACATTTATAATATAGGTAAGCATTTATCTGACTATTTACAAGTTAGTTAGTAGTTGAGTTTCTTAGTAGATGATGAGAGTTAATTTTGTTGTTGTTGTTGTGGTTCCCCGGTCTCATTTTTATAAGAGACCCCCTCGCGCAAGTACGACACCACCGACAGGGGGTCGCTCCAGAGCTGTAGGGTCGAGGTTTTGTGGTGGTGTTGTCTGAGGTCCTGCCAGAGCGGACAATCCAGGAGAATGTGAGTGATTGTGTGGGGAGCTCTCTGGCAGGATGGGCAGGTGTCTGTGTCTGCTTGGCCTATTCTGTTTGCGTATGTTTGTAGTGAAGGGTGGTGGCCGCAGCGTAGCCAGGCTAGGTGAATTGAAACGATATTAGATCTTCTGTGAACAAGGCACAAAAAGTACAAGAATCGGCGACAGGCCACATCAGGCCTACACTTCAGCGCCGAGATCAATATGTTATGTTATGTTATGTTATGTTACTTTCTCCAGTCTAGAGAGCTGTGTTTCTGTGCTGCTTATGTCAGGTGATGGGTGTCCAAGGACTTTGTTGTTGCCGGCCAGCTCCAGCGTTCTAAGCTAATTTTGTTGATCTGACGCTTGGAGCGCCGTTAGTGAAGGCGTTTGTTTTTCAGTGCATCGACTACCTGACGGAGGACGTGCTCAGCGTGCCTGCTGAGGTCCTCAGCACTGACGAGGAGTCCAAGGTGAGCGTCTGCTGCAGGTGTTGTGCTGCAGGTGTTGGTCCCACACTGCTGTATTGCTGCAGCGGTGATGTGGTCTGCGTAACTTAATAAACAATACCATTATCTACGTAACTCGAGTCAACCATGATCGACATAACTTGTATAGGTAGCTATCCCATTATCTGCGCTGTTGTGGCAACTGCATCATCAATATATACCTTTATCAGCCATGCATGATCAACATAACATCAGCCATGCATGATCAACATAACATCAGCCATGCATGATCTGCGTAACATCAGCCATGCATGATCTGCGTAACATCAGCCATGCATGATCAACATAACATCAGCCATGCATGATCAACATAACATCAGCCATGTATAATCAGCATAACATTATCATGTTGTTAATTATCAACGTAATCTTCTTACAGTCACCATCCTTACATTTTTTCCAATTAATGCGTTAGGTGCCTGACTAAAAAGTTTAAATTTATAAAGATGAATTTAAATGTATTGAATAACATTTTGTTCCTTGAACCACAATAGATGTTTGATTTTGAGATAAATGAGTGTTTATTTATTAAGGTTCTTGCGAAATTAACGTATTGAGACGTGAGTCATACCACCGTTACAGTGGTGTGTTGCGAAGAGATTTTCTTCATCTCCTGCGTAGTTTGCGTCTACTTATGGTCTACGAGAGTCTACTTCGTGGTTTGTGGCGTATTAAATGCATTTTTGAACTTACTGCACAATTCTTTGTCAATCGGAGGACGATATCGGAAAAACCTGCGTCTTCTTTGTACTTTTTAACGCTTAATAATTGTTTAAGATATATCGAGAGCTGTTAACATTTTTCTCAGATCGAAAAGCGCCGGAAAGCTCCTTCAGTACCAACACCGAAGCTTTATCTGCCTGGCAGAGTCATGGAGGGCGGCACTCCTTCAGCTGAATTCAAATTTTTGTACCCCTACCCTGAATATCTTCGAGAGTTGGTCGTAGTGAACTTCAATGAAAAATTTATTTCCGATGACCTTCTCAAGCGTGAATTATCAAAACTCAAGGAATTTGGAAGACGTGGTCTCAGAAAAGAAAACTATCACGAATGGTTCGAAATTCAGCTCTGGATCGAAGAAATTGAAAGGGAAATTAACCTTCAGCATTTCCACCTGGACGGAGTGACAATGATCATTAATGAAACCGATCGTATAGCCACTTTGCATGTTCCTGGAGTAGCAGAGAAGCACCCCGCTATTCTGACCGGAGACTCGGTCTTCGTAAGACTGCCCAGCGAGGTGCCGTCTGTGCCATACGAGGGCATCGTTCATGATGTCGTTTTCATTGATGAAACGCTTCATCTCGGCTTCGGTGACGAGTTCCTCTTCAAGTACAGGACGGGCATGAAGGTAAATGTTCAGTTTTGGTTCAGTAGGAGCAACTTCATCCGGTGCCACGCCGCGCTCCAACACGCCAGCAAGATTCTTCGTATTCTGTTTCCGACACCCAGTCTTACGTAAGTTCACGCTCATTATTTTGACTTGTGTTGCTTGACTCTACAAAGAATCAGGCTGTCTAAATTAATTTACAAATTTTATTTTGCATTTCTTTTGATTGCGTGTTAGATTTTAACGTAACGTTTTATTAGCGGTCCGTTTTATTCTACCCTAATGATAAAGCATAATTTTAGCAGGCGCACGTTTTTATTGATTTAAAAATCAACGTAATCATTTGTGGTGGCTCCTGACTTGAAATTATTTGATTATGGTTTATATTTTGGCCTTTCTTCCAACTACAGGATAAATGAAGGGAAATTGAAAAAAATCGAATTTTGCGATCCCCGCGTGGGCCAGAACAAGATGCAGCGCCAGGCCGTAGAGGCGATCGTGAACCGTGTGAGCGCTCCCGCCCCCTACATTATTTTCGGGCCTCCTGGCACCGGGAAAACGTCAACGATGGTCGAGGCCATCAAGCAAGTCTACAAGCAGAACGTCAACGACAACATTCTGGTGTGTGGTCCGTCCAACGCTAGCTGTGATATTCTCACAGAAGGACTCCTGAAACACATCAGCGCAAACAAAATACTGCGAGTGAACGCTCGGTCTCGCGGTCGCGCTGGCATCTCTGACAAGGTTTGGAAAGTGAGCTCTCATGAGGGCAACTTTAGTACCATTCCGACCATGGACATGCTGCGCTCGTACAACATCGTCATCGCTACATACTCGACGGCGTACCGCGTCTTGCCGCTAATGCGCGAGAAGTCAACGGAATGTGCGTATACGCACGTGTTTCTCGACGAGTGTGGGTACACTGTGGAGCCTGAAGCACTTATCCCTTTGCTGGCCTTTCCTAAGATGGTTGTACTTGCAGGTGATCCTTGCCAGCTCGGACCTGTCGTCACAAATATGAACGCCCTCAAGATTTCATTGTTCAAAGGACCAAAAAAAGATTTACAAAAAGGTTTCCGCATGGACCAAAGTCTGCTAGAGCGTCTCATGGCCTTGCCCATGTACAAATCCAACGCGGGCCATTATAACCATCAGTACATCACGAAGCTCGTGAATAACTATCGCTCTCATGCTCGCATCCTTGAAATCCCTAACAAACTCTTCTATGAAGACCAACTTGTTGCCAGAGGTGATCGTAACGTGCTCAACTCGATGCTGAACTGGAATAAGCTTGCAAATAAGAAAAGCAGGCTTCCAAATCCTGACATACCCATCGTTTTCCACTTCGTCAACGGCAGGGAGGAAAGGAGGGCCAACAATCCCAGCTTCTTTAATGTCTTCGAAGTCGCTCGAGTTGTGCAGTACGTGAGGCGACTCATGCGCGAGATGCGCGTCAAGCCTGAAGACATTGGCATCGTCACGCCATACCGAGAGCAAATGAGGAAGGTGAAGTTTGAGCCAAAATGTGTGTTTTTAAATGGGTAACGCTTGAAACGGGTCTGTTGAAATGAAGAAGGTGAAGTTTGAGCCAAAAAGAGTTTTTAAATGGGTAACGCTTGAAACGGGTCTGTTGAAACGAAGGTGAAGTTTGAGCCAAAAAGAGTTTTTAAATGGGTAACGCTTGAAACGGGTCTGTTGAAATGAAGAAGGTGAAGTTTGAGCCAAAATGTGTGTGTTTTTTAATGGATAACGCTTGAAACGGGTCTGTTGAAACGAAGAAGGTGAATTTTGAGCCAAAAGGTGTGTTTTTAAATGGTAACGAGTGTGTAGCTTGATACGGGTCTGTTGAAATACGTGATGGGTTACTTTGTTCATTGGTGTACATGAGTGTTTATAATTAGCATGGTAGAAGAGTAGAAAGCGAAATTATAAATGATATGAGTTCTAAAGAATGCTGGTGCTACGCATTCTATTATTTATTGAACAGGGTTTAGTGGGACCGCTCAAGCATACAAGTCAATCATCCTTCAAGACAAATGTCTGGCACATTTATTCTGTCATGAACAACTAATATAACTTTTACACACGCATGCACTACATTCTGTGCGTATTTGAGATCCGAGACGCTCTAGATGCTCGTCTCGGTCGCGCGACAAGCGCCCTGCGTCATTTTTGTTGACTTTATTTGTATTGTATTTTTGCATTGTGTTACATGCAATTAACTCACGGAAATTTATGAGAATTTCCTTTAATGTTTGAGAAAATAGTCACTACATTCTGAGCGTATTTCAGATCCGAGACGCTCTAGATGCTCGTCTTGGTCGCGTGACAAGCGCCCTGCGTATCGGCACGCCCGAGGTCTTCCAGGGCGACGAGCGGCGCGTCGTCATCGTGTCGACCGTGCGCGCCAACCCTGAGCGCCTCATCGCCGGGGACAACATCACGGCACAGCTGGGCTTCCTGTCCAACCCCAAGGTATGGAGGCTTCCTGTCCAACCCCAAGGTATGATGGCTTCCTCTACAACCCCAAGGTATGATGGCTTCCTGTCCAACCCCAAGGTATGGAGGCTTCCTGTCCAACCCCAAGGTATGGAGGCTTCCTGTCCAACCCCAAGGTATGGAGGCTTCCTCTACAACCCCAAGGTATGGAGGCTTCCTCTACAACCCCAAGGTATGGAGGCTTCCTCTACAACCCCAAGGTATGGAGGCTTCCTCTACAACCCCAAGGTATGGAGGCTTCCTCTACAACCCCAAGGTATGGAGGCTTCCTCTCCNTTATCAACGTGTTGCAACAAAATCAACTCGTTATCAACGTGTTGCAACAAAATCAACTCGTTATCAACGTGTTGCAACAAAATCAACTCGTTATCAACGTGTTGCAACAAAATCAACTCGTTATCAACGTGTTGCAACAAAATCAACTCGTTATCAACGTGTTGCAACAAAATCAACTCGTTATCAACGTGTTGCAACAAAATCAACTCGTTATCAACGTGTTGCAACAAAATCAACTCGTTATCAACGTGTTGCAACAAAATCAACTCGTTATCAACGTGTTGCAACAAAATCAACTCGTTATCAACGTGTTGCAACAAAATCAACTCGTTATCAACGTGTTGCAACAAAATCAACTCGTTATCAACGTGTTGCAACAAAATCAACTCGTTATCAACGTGTTGCAACAAAATCAACTCGTTATCAACGTGTTGCAACAAAATCAACTCGTTATCAACGTGTTGCAACAAAATCAACTCGTTATCAACGTGTTGCAACAAAATCAACTCGTTATCAACGTGTTGCAACAAAATCAACTCGTTATCAACGTGTTGCAACAAAATCAACTCGTTATCAACGTGTTGCAACAAAATCAACTCGTTATCAACGTGTTGCAACAAAATCAACTCGTTATCAACGTGTTGCAACAAAATCAACTCGTTATCAACGTGTTGCAACAAAATCAACTCGTTATCAACGTGTTGCAACAAAATCAACTCGTTATCAACATTGTTGCAACAAAATCAACTCGTTATCAACATTGTTGCAACAAAATCAACATTGTTTCAACAAAATCAACTCGTTATCAACATTGTTGCAACGTCATTTGACTGGAGGCGCATCAATTTCCAGAACCGAAAGATATTTGAAGGAAACTCGCGTTTCCTCCAGACTGTTTCAATTGTATTTTATTTATTTAAGTTTACTCTAAAAAATTTTATAAAGTAACAGTGAAAAACGCAGAAATTTCCAAATCGAACCTAAAATAATATTGAAATAATGATAAATTTATTCTCTACATCTTTTTGTACCGAAGAAAGTCGACGTGTTCGTGTTTGCAATTATAATCAGCTTTCGAACCAATTTTTTTAAATGTAGAACTGAGATTATAAACACACCGTAGCTCCATGACTAAACCAAGTGCTACTGAGGGATCGACTTTCTGAACCATTAACCAATTAACCTGAGCATTAATCTTATTAACTTAACGCGAGAGCTACGTATCAATGGCAGAGATGTAGAGAGATACAACACAAAATATAACAAGTATATACATATCTTCAATTATTCAATGCCACGAAATACAACACAAAATATAAGAAGTATATACTATATCTTCAAATATTCAATGCCAAATGCCAACTGATGTAAACCTGCGAATTCCTTAATGAAGAATCGGCTCGTTGTACAGGATTTTTTGAGACTCGCACTTGTTATAGTTTTTTAATTGCTTCATCTGTCCTCTCTTCTCTACTGAACAATTATTGTTATTCTCTGCACTCGAGTCTTAAAGTCTTGGCTGAACAATCTGCTCTGCCGCTAGTTAACCCATTAATAGATAATACATATCATTATTGTAGAGTATTAAATCTCCAGTGATGTGTTGCCAGTGTTGGTTGTGGTATAAATTGTGGTATAATAACTTTCATAAATTTCCTTCATTTTTCATTTTTAGAACGATTTACCTTCAAGATTTACATTTTACACCTTGCCTTGTTTTATTTGTTTTGATTAGTATACATATAAATGAAAATGACTATCCCAAAATTAGTTATATACAGCAGTTGCGTTATACAACTCCTGTAGCAGCTCAATGATGTTGGTTGCTGCCTCAATGTTGCTTCTTCTATTCCTCCCTTTTTTGTTGGTCGAATTTATATGTTACTTTATTTTCCTCATGTTTTCTGAAGATATTACCTGCTGCTGTATACCATATACCATATAATATATACCATATCCATATACCATATACCATATCCATATACCATATCCATATCCATATACCATATATCATATACCATATCCATATATCATATCCATATACCATATCCATATACCATATCCATATACCATATCCATATCCATATACCATATCCATATACCATATCCATATATCATATACCATATCCATATACCATATATCATATACCATATCCATATATCATATACCATATCCATATACCATATACCATTTCCATATACCATATCCATATACCATATCCATATACCATATCNTTTACCTAATTAATGTTCAAATACCTTTACCTTATTAATGTTTAAGATTACTGCTGAAGATGCTAACCAATTATTATTTCGACCAACAGCGTTCATTTTTCTATTAAAATTACATTTGTAAACGTTTCATTTTATTATTTATTAACGCTTTATTATGAACATCGTTGTAAATTAATGGTTCTTTATTCCGTTTCGTTGTGGCTCTCTCTATCCAATTTGATCTCGTGTGTAGTAATGAATTATCCCGGCCTCGTACTGTGCCTCTGCCGTTCATTATTTTAGTTTTAGCTCCTATCATCACCATCAGTAGCACCTACCATCACCATCAGTAGCACCTACCATCACCATCAGTTTGTCATACCGCAACAGTTTATTGCAAAATTACTGAAGAAAAATAAATTTATTTGAGATACCGGTATAATTCTGCGTAACATAAGAGTTTTTGCTATTGAATCATGGATATAATTTAGCAATTCTGTTTAGTTTAGTATAAGAACGTCTAGTTTCATACCTTTGACTCGTGGCTTTTCCACGATGTTAAAACATTGATGTATAACATTGTGGTTGTTCCACGATGAAGCATAGTTGATATTATTACATATGCGTTTTTTTATCCATACCATTATCACTAGTTCTCCCATCACTATTCTACTCCTTATATTATCAGTCTGCTTATATCGCAAGTTCACAAGGAATTTAAAAGCAATGAAAACACCAAGCAAATTCATTTTTACTTTTTCGAACTGACGATGGAGCTGGACTCCGAAACGTTTTCAATATCGATATGGTGAATTTGCTTGGTGTTTTCTTTGCTTTTAAATTCCTTATTCTACCCCTATTACATTATCAGCACTTCTCCCATCACTATTTTGCTTTGCAGCACTTCTCCCATCACTATTTCCATTACATTATCATTATTTCTCCCATCACTATTATACTCGCATCAAACTATGATGACTCATACGATTATTTTCAACAGCTGATTGGCCCTGTCCTGAGTAGCGGACTCAGCAGCCGACGCTTTTCACCTCTGCGCATCCACCCGACGTCGTCGGCTGCAGCAGCATCCATAATAGCATCCACACCCGCTGGATATCTGGCATCCATAGTAGCATCCACACCCGCTGGATACCTGAGACACGACGCACACCCGTCACTTGTGTGTGACAATTTCTATTGTGGATTGGTCGAGCATGAATTTGTCACCCTGATACCTTACAGGCATGCTTCTCTGACCTGCGAAGCAAACCTGTACTTAATTAATTAAGTTGGTCGGTATTTTGCATTTGTATTGCATTACGTAGCGCCTTAGCCCTGGCCTATGGGGATCCCATCGGCCCATCGGGGCGTCCCATGGGGCATTGTTCTTGAGCTGCCCCATTCATCTCATTATTTATTCCCGTGCAGTGGTCTGATTCATTTGTTATGTACCGCTCCATTGACCTCTATTATTTATTTCTTATTTTTTAGCGTCAATTAATTCTAGAATTTTAACCCTTTTAAACGCTAACGTTGTTTTTTTTTTCGTTTATTACATTGCTTTGTAAGTTAGAGATCATGGATAGATAAATTTATTGCTTTTAACTAGTGATGTGACAGCCGTAGCGCAAGTCCATTTTTTCTTTCACCAAAACACTCCTTCGTTTTTTTCGTACCCCCACTTCAGCCCCTCTGCAGCGTTAGTAAAAATGCTCAACCCTACTGAAGATTGCGCCATTGCATGGCGTTAAGCTTACATTTTATTTTAGCTGATTAACAAACCTCGCTAATGAATAGTCCTCTGTGCAATGAATAGGCCTTTTAATAATGGATAAACCTTTGTATAATTGATAGGTAGGTCTTTGTATAATGGATAGGCCTTGGTATAATGGATAGGCCTTGGTATAATGGATAGGCCTTGGTATAATGGATAGGCCTTGGTATAATGGATAGGCCTTGGTATAATGGATAGGCCTTGGTATAATGGATAGGCCTTGGTATAATGGATAGGCCTTGGTATAATGGATAGGCCTTGGTATAATGGATAGGCCTTGGTATAATGGATAGGCCTTGGTATAATGGATAGGCCTTGGTATAATGGATAGGCCTTGGTATAATGGATAGGCCTTGGTATAATGGATAGGCCTTGGTATAATGGATAGGCCTTGGTATAATGGATAGGCCTTGGTATAATGGATAGGCCTTGGTATAATGGATAGGCCTTGGTATAATGGATAGGCCTTGGTATAATGGATAGGCCTTGGTATAATGGATAGGCCTTGGTATAATGGATAGGCCTTGGTATAATGGATAGGCCTTGGTATAATGGATAGGCCTTGGTATAATGGATAGGCCTTGGTATAATGGATAGGCCTTGGTATAATGGATAGGCCTTGGTATAATGGATAGGCCTTGGTATAATGGATAGGCCTTGGTATAATGGATAGGCCTTGGTATAATGGATAGGCCTTGGTATAATGGATAGGCCTTGGTATAATGGATAGGCCTTGGTATAATGGATAGGCCTTNATTTCCCTTCTCTGTCTCTCTCGTGCGGGCGGCCGACGTCCCGTGTAAGCGACCTCTTGTTCGAGTGTCTTCGTTTCTGTTGCTTTTCACCTGTCCCTCCTTGTCACTTCGTCTCTTTGAGATGCTAACGCTGCTTCTCTCGAGCCAGCTTCAGCGGGCTGTACAAATGAGACCTTCCGCTCCTTGTGGGTGATGAATAATTTGAGATATTGAATAATTGAGACCTTCAGCCTCGCTTGCGATGTTACATTTTGACCTCCGGTGCGAAAAAGCTTGATAGCTGAAGCGATAGCAAACCATTCCACTACTACTACTTATTAAATTGCGAGGAATTCTATCCGATTAACCGCTAGAAATTCGCTCATTGCAGATATTAGCGCGTGATGATGCGAGGCCGAGCTTCGTAATCCCTTTCCTAGCTTAAGCTTAATATTGCAATGTTTTTCGGTGAAAAGACTTAATTTTAAGAATCATGGCAGTATTCTGGACCACATTTCTCCACCAATGTAGTACATGAGAAGAAATCATTGTTTAATACCGACACAAGAACGCGGACGGTTTTGACCAGCTTCTGGCGGGCGAAGTCTTCTGTTGACCTCCTATGTGCCTTGGCTGTTGAAACACACTGAATTGCAACAGTTTGCTTGAATCTTCTTTTCTGAACTTCTAAAAATGCATTCTTTCCGAGTTGATAATTCAATTTTCTGCAATCAATGTATAAAAAAGTTCCCTAGACACCACTGTTATAGGTATCGTTTTATAGTATTGACTCCGTTATACCGACATCGCCTGTGGCCGTATTCGTTCTATACCACGATCATTGTCTTAACTGTAAGTTTGACAGAGTGTATTACTGTTATGGTGTGTTACCCACGTAATGGATGTGTCCGTCCACGCAATCACATAACGTATGTCATATTGATATGAACACGAGAGTTTACGCCTCAGAGTGCCTTACGAACGCACCCACTTTAGTCCTTTAGGTCATTTTCCACTCGAATATAAGTGCTTGGTGCAGTGGCATTATACTAGGGGCTTTAACTCTAGAGCTAACTAGTAGACAAAATAGATGATCGTTTTAACTGAGTTGTGTTGATTTTATATCTTGTGTTGATTTATATATTTTAAGTGTTTTTATATCATGTAAAAGACCAATGTTCTTAAATACTTCATTATGAAGTTACTTACAGATTATAAATCAATCTAATTCATTCCTGACTGTGATAGGGACGCATTTAGGAACAAGATTAATGTAGCTCTTAGAAAAGTTTGATATTTAAGACAGAGGAAAATATCATGTCGAGTGATAAGTTCCCTCGTTGCCTGTATACGAATACGCTTATTACCAAAGTATTCGCTTATTACTGCTTAATTGGTATCTTAAAGAAATCTAGGCAATATATCAAGTCATAGGCTCTAGTACGTCTTTCATGACACCAAATCGTCGCCTACTCTAAACGATTTTAATTTTGTTTAATATGTGGAAATGTTTTCATTAATATGTTCATTCCATTTAATTAGTGAGCTTATTTTAGTTGTAGCTGCAGTTTTCTCCGCACTTCAGCATAGAACTTGCCATTATTGAGCACTTGGAATTGAAGTGTTACAGTCTAAGCACCTGAAACTAGGCTTACTTGTGGATGATGTCCTTGCTGACAACTGGATGTGCTAGTTTATTTTATGGAGAGATTTTATTTTAAACGAGCGTCATATCTTATTTTATTATTAACCTTCCTTGGAACTTGCTTGTGTTCTTGCATATTAAGATGATCTTGTTCGCCCTGCTGATGCGCACCATAAGATCTTCGTAAATAGAATAGAATAGAAGTGTCGGCACTGAAGAAATAGGCCCATGGCCTGTTGCCGGTTCTTGAACTTTTCGTGACTTGATTCACAAGGAATCCGGCCTTTGGAACCCGATCTTTCCATAACTTGACGATTGATTGAGATAGCTGCTGGTCTTATTGCCTGGTCCGTAATTTGCTAGGCATTTTACGACTGAACAGTTAAGCACCAGCTGTTAATAGATCAGTGTTGCATCTTTCGTTACATAACTGCGTGTGTCAGTGTTACACGACTCACTTTCTCTAGCACACCCTAGCATCAATGCGGAAAAGTGCGTCTAAGATCGTGGCTTTCTCCACTAAAGCGTTGTGACAGTGAAGCTTGGCTGTTAGTTCCGCACTCGCGTGTCTATCTTTCCTAATTATGATTCCTAAGTTATGTTCAAACCGCTTTTAACCTCACAATTCTCACATTAATGGCTGATTTGTCTCAAGAGGCGTCTGTCTACAAGTTCGGTATGAAATAACAAGTGTAGCTAAATCTCCCGTTCCTTCACAGCGTCGAAGTTGCATATATAGTGGTTACGATAAATCCTAACTCTGTGGTAAAGTCCTTGCCTAAATTCGTGCCTGGGCCAATATTGGCAGAACTAAACTAAGAAGAGAATTTTTATGGCGCTCGCCGCTCTGGAATGTTGACAAGAGTATATGACAATGTAACGTGCAAGTTAACTTGATCATCTATAGTATCTGTAATTATATTATAAACCAGTGTTAATATATTAAAACACGTTAATGTATTAAATACTAACTCAAGTAAACCGCGACGAATTTCGTCAACAATATCTCCTTTGCTCTGATTAAAATTATTACCGCTTATCGCGAACTCCGGATGATTATCTTCCTAGGCGAGGCACCGGGATTAAGGTTCAGAGAAGGAAAATTCTTGTGTTACAAGAACGCTGAGTACAAATCAAAAGACGCTTGCGGTGCGAAACAAATAGGATGATGGCCCAGTGCTTGCCATTCAAAGTAACAAGACTGGAGCAGGGAGTTGTGGGTCCAATCCCAACTACCTGCGACTGTTCTGGTCATCAGCGAGGTGGCCTGGGCCTATCCTATACCTTCGAAAAAAGTTGAGAGATCTTAAGTTCATCGGCCAATCATTGACGGCCTTTCAAGCAGAATCCACCAATCATAGACAAGAAAATAGAGCGTAAGTACTTACGCTCACTTAGCGAGTTTTAAAATTGGAGCAGTATGTTGAGTGTTCGGGACGACAAAAAGCAGTGAATGTTCTGCGATGTTAATGATCGGTGACATATCTAACGGCCTAATTAACGCTGACACCGCTATACTATACTACTTTCAGGATTTGTATCTATTTATCTACCAAAAAGATCTCAGATGTCGGTAGTTTTGCATGCTTCGTGGGCATCGAGCGACCTTGTGAGCTACCACGTTATTAGCCATTTACCGTCAGTAACCGGCCCACAACATTTATTTGGTTTTAAGTATTCTGTGCTTTACACCACCAAACGCGGCAGCATATAGCCCCGAGTGTAATGAATGTACAGCACTAAACGTTTCATCGAAGCATAACTTCATCATCTTGCCAGTGCTTGAACTGTACCGCACGACGCAGTCCGATCAATCAACTTAATTCGCTTCTTAGTAGTTGCTAATTGGATGCAAAGGGTAAATAATGACAGCTGGTAGGTAATGAGAATTAAGCTGGAACGCTACTGCATGCTTTCTCATCAGGATGATAAAAATTTAGTGCAAAGCGTTTAAGAGTTCTGTCGTGACCGTAATGTCCCATATTAGGAGGATCATGACAAGATTTGATGACGTCAGTCAAGAATTTGTCTGGTACGCAAATTGTGATATGTACGTCAGACAAACCAGCTCGTACAACGTGTCGTTTATGGTTAAGAATGTCATTTTCCACAAAGAACTTGCTTAATTGAACTGATTTCTTTCGTTTCTTCACATTTATTGAAAGAGAATCATCATGACTCAATAGGCGTGAACGAATGTTTCGCCATGTGGCGCACTCAGATTGTGCCACAACAAGCTGTGCGTCATTCTGCCAAGGAATTTTCCCATAGAGTTGAGGTTCAGAGGTCGGCATGCCATTAATCACGCGGCCTCGAGTTGCGTAAACACGGTCTTCGAACGCGCTCTCTATTTCATCCAATATTGCTTCATCCACACAAGCCTCAGGCTGGATGCGCGACAAGGCATCAGCGGGACGCAGTATAGACCCCTACATTGCCCTTGCCCACAATTCAATATCTATTCCTTTCCGCTCGTAATCACGCTAGAGGGCATATTAGCCAGTGTGATTAAGTGCCTAAAGCCATAGGTGCCATTTCCTTTCCTGGAAACTAATTTCAGACGGAAAGGATTAGGGAGCGGCAGGACGAATTTGGTTGGGAGAAAAAAACACACAAAACACAATCAATTAATAAATGGATTTATTGGTTCAGCTCATGTGACCTGCTCGATGTGATGATCCAGAAGGAATAAGTAGGCCGGGCCAGAGGTGCAGGTCGCCGTGCCAGCGTGGTTGCGTAGTGAGTCGTCGTGGAGACGTTGAAGACTGAGCTGATCGAGCGATGCCGAGATACGAGAAGACGTTACCCGAAACACGTGGCGATGCGGGCACGTATGGAGATGTTGATGCAACGCCGTAAGCACGTTTTAGTGTCAGTGAACGTACGTTGATGTAACTCACAGAATATGACCAGCGAAAGATCACTGAATGAGTTCATCGAAAGTTCGCTGAATGAGTTCACTGTATGTACGCGGAGTAGCGTCGGCACGCAGGGAAGGCGTAGGCACGCACCGCTGTAAGATGGCGTCGTGCTTGGCGGGAAGACGCGGGCTTGAGACGCCGAAGCTACAGGCTGCAGGTTGTTGGTTGCGTTGCAGACACTGCGAAATATTGCAATGTTAATACACAATTTACCACACATTCCACAAATGAGCTATATAAGTCACGTGAGATACGTATACTGAATATTTTATTGTTTAGAAACTTGCAACTAAACTTGAATAATAGTTAGAAGAGACCCTACTTGTTAGAAACTTGAAATAGGCCATGGGCCTATTTCTTCAGCGCCGACACTTCTATTCTTTAACGTCTCTGTCATGACTTTACTCTTACATTTAAACCTGAATAACAGCTATTCTAAGGCAGGGTTTCTAAGTTTGGGAGCTTACGCGAGATGTTGATAGTTCGATGTCTGGAGGCAAAGGGGCCGCTAAGGTTTTGAGAGGCTATAAAGGAACAGGGCGTGACGGAAGTCTATGTTGCCATACTGATCGATTTGCTTTCTCCGATTATTTTCATGATAATTTATAATTATTTAATAATATGATTTTTTTAATGTGTATGATCTTAATGTATATTGTAAGTATTAATATTATTATGAACATAAAAATAATTAAATCAGTTCTAGGTAGCGGGATATGATATTCATAATTAGTTTTATGTAGCAGATGTCAAGGTTACCGAGGTGATTTCTGTACTTGGTTGGGGCTTTGTTCAGTCGGTTTGATATGAACGTTTTCACTAACCGCACTAATTTTAATAAGTGTAACGTTACAACCGGTGTCCAAAAAACTTTCTATCTCGCTATTGTTGACAAGGAGCTTTACGATCGGTATGCGAACTTCGTCGCTATCACCATGCTCATCGTATAAATCGAGACATGTTTGCACCTCGTTTACAACAGAAAGCGAACATGTCCCCCATTTAGGAGCAACGTCATTGAACTTGACAAGATCACTAGCAGTAGAATTACTATCAACAGTACAATCCGTGTCTGCGACATTGGAAATATCAGTCACATTACTGCTATCAGCAATATTATCAGAGAATACATCAGTGAGAGCGGGACCAGAATTAGAATTGAAATGTTCAAGTCTTGATTCTAACCTTACAGGATTAATATTGTGACTCTGCTCAGGAAGAGTCATTTCTTGCTTTGTAACAGAATTCGTCAGTTCTTTTACTCTGCCTAATTTACTTACATCAGCTGCAAGCATTTTTCTCGTAGAACTTCCGTGTTTTACAATACTAGTGCTCTCAGTTGACGCAAGGAACTCAGTCACAGATTCTGACCGCTTAACATGCTTAAAACATGAACAATGCTTACGTTTAATCTTATGATTAGAACACATGCATTTGTTTATGGCGTCAGTTATAGCAATTTTGTTAGACATTTTGGTCTTACTTCCTGTAGCTTTAGAATCAATATTATTTCTAATATGGTTTCCATTATTAGAGTACTCAACTTCTGGTCGTGAGGAGTAGCTTCCACGGCCATTGTTGTTGTATCGTCCGCCTCTTGCGTTAGGAGTGTTGCTAGCTTGTGGTTGACCTTCCTTATGGAATGAGTTACCACGTCCACTCGACGCGTATCCTCTTTTACCGCGGCCTCGACGCTGGTTTCCACGGTGTTTGAATCGAGATCCGTAATCTGATTCAGGAGATGTTGGTGTCTTGCCGAAGTGAAGTTTGTGGGTTGATGTCGTTGTTGGTTTCGGTTTGCGATAGACATCTTTCTCGGATGCGTGGACGTGATGTGTTAGGCATTGATACGCGCCCACTATACGCATATTTTCTTTGCGTTCGAGCAAAGTCTCCGTCACTACGCGTTTCGAAAACACTAGGCTTGAACCCATGGCGAAAGCGAATTCAGCCAAGAGGAGCGAAGCTTTTCTATCCTCTGCCTCTTCGTTGAAACATGGTCGTTCCACGAAGGTCTTAGCCAGTTTAAGCGAAGCGTCACGGAGCTCCGAGATATTGTTGGTTGCATTTTGCCTTCCACGTGGCGCAGATTGCGCAACATCAATGAAGTCTCTCGCTGCGTCCACAAAAGAGATAGTGCCGACACTTGAGTATGTCTTCAACAAATCATCTTTGACCTCCTCATAAGTGATACCTTCGCAGTCTTCACTTATAAATTTTTGTACAAAAGCGCGAGCATCTCCCAGTTTTTTATTGGTGTGCTGCACTAGTTGTGTGATTTTTCCCTCGTCATCTGACAGTCCCGTAGAACGGGAATGAGCTTCAAGTAACGCTATCCAGACTTGTACGTCTGTCTGTCTCAGGGGTTCCCACCGCTGCTGGCGGTTCCCCGTCTAACACATTACCTCGGAATTTAGGTAATTCTTGAGGACTAGGTACATACGTTATCGCTGGTCTGTGTGTCACCGTTGATCCCGTCGATGCCGGCGCGGTCGCTGATGCTGATGCAGGCTGAGTCGAATCGGAAGGCGGAGCAGGCTGTTGTGTTGCACGGACATACATCTTCTCACTCTTCGGTTTTACACTTTTGTCAAACTCACTGTCACTGTATCGTGTCGGTACACGCTTTGTACGACTTGATTTAGGCCTAGTACTTCTTTGGCTTTCACTGTCTGAATCACTCATTTATACAGTCACTCTGCTAGCGCAGTAATCGGGCGCCACTGTCCAAGTCCACTTTTTCTGAGTGGCTTGGTTATTGTTTATCTTTGATTAAGACCTGAAGGTTCGGGATCTTTTATTGTGTTGGCTATAGCAGGAGTGAAAGTCTAGTTAATACAGAACAGTTTACTCGCTAATGACTTTACAATAGGCACTATGAGGATACAATCTCAGAGAGGGAAAGAATCGGCCTGCTCGATAGAGAAGCTTATCGAGGGCCGGAGCGTAGGACTGAGTTGTGGACGCTCGGAGGTCTCTCCTACAACTGCCTCAGGGCTCCCAGCCAATAATTTGAGAAAAACTTAGATGGTTGCTGAAAAACACCCAGATTCTGCAGATTTTGTGGGAAAAAAACCCAGACAACAAATTTCATCAAAAACATTGTAATTTTACTGACTTCTGATGGAATTATAAATCTTCGGCTGCTGCTAAATTCTGTATTTTGTGAGTCTCTGTCTTGGTTAGCTCTTGGATGAGCGTAAAATCCATATTTCTCTTACTACTACGGGAAAAATAGAAGATAATATTCTTTAAAAATTATTCGAGATATTATGGCAACATTTTCACAGCGTGACTTACGCAAAGAGCAAAAGAATGGCATACGCAACCCATAACAAAAACCATGGAATGTCTTTCTTCAATAGGGTTCGAAAGCCACTCATGTTGCCCATCATAGTAGAACAATTATCGCTTCGGCGCTTCCAAATCCAATAATGTTTCAAAAAGTATTTCTTTTTCTCATTCAGAGTCGTTTTAACAGCGTTGTATAAACCACTGGCACTTCCATCTTCAACAACAATCGAATCAAGCAAACTATCACATACATCATTTTTTTCAACATCAAAATAGCTAACGACAACAGCTAATACCTGTGAAACGGACATGTCTGTGCTCTCATCGATTTTCAGACTGAACTTTTCATTTCTACACTAATCAACAATTTCCCGTTTTTCATGATAAGTAATTCCTTCCTGAATAAGATATGAAGCTTTTGTTGCATGAAGTTTTACATTTTTAGCAATACTGCTATCATGAAATGCTCTCCTGCACACTTCCACTAGATGATCTGCATGCGCGAATGGCACATTGTGTTCAGCAATATAAGCAGATATAGTAATTCTGCCTTTGCAACTTCATCACTCTCCATGGGAATCTGTTTCTTAATAAATGAATCAATTTTAGTAGCTGCTTTAGCTTCTTTCATGTTGTTGATATGCTTCGCAGTCTTACAATGTGCCATCAACATGGATCTATTAGCATTTTTTATTTGAGTTTTACAACATGCGCAATAGGAAATACCTTTTTCTTTCGAATCTAGTTGCAGCTACTCCTTAAAGTCTTTTTCATGTAACCACTCTTCTTTAAAAAGACTGTTTATACCACTTTTTAGCTACTTTTCTAGGAGGACTTGCCATTTTCGGGGCCTTCACTGTTCACTATGTTAATTTAACAGCACCGATAGTTACAAAAGCAACAGTAAAACTTAACGCACGACACAACTATAACTTGTCACTTATCAATAGCGAGCGCGGTACTGCGAACTGCGAAGTGTGCGACGAGAAGTTGGGAACCGTTGCTTTGACTGGTAATGAACGCGTTCAATACTGTAATAAACGCGTACAATACCAGTACCTTCTGTCAGCTAGGGAATTTATACAATTTGACGGTTAGTGCGTTGCTCCATTCAATGTGTCTTGACTTTGCATAATCAAATTTAAGGCAATGAGAATATTTCAATTATATTATTGGCTGAAAAGAACTTACTTAACGAAAAAACCCAGATTTTGCCATTTGAAAGAAAAATACACCCAGGTGACGGCCAAAAAACCCAGATCTGGGTGGAAAAACCCAGCGCTGGGAGCCCTGAACTGCCTGACTCGTCACTCTTGAAGGGCTATCGCGGTCCACCCGCGTAGTATTGTAAGCTGCGTATGACAAGACGTACGATCCTTTAAAGCGTCAGTGAGGGTGACGTATGATAGATAATTAGTCACTGAAGGCGACTGTCAAGCAATACCTGACAATAAGACTTGCCCTTTAAGCCTGGAATTATCATTGTTGCACGTCTTTGAACACTCTCAACTAAATTTTTGCCCTTTTCAAGTCTCGGTGACCACACAACGTTTCCAAACTCTAGGTTCGGGCGCACGACAGAGGTGGACAACAGCTTCATCATTTCTATATCTAGGTACTCGTAGGAGCGTCTGATCAGCCCAAGCAGTTTATTGCATTATTAACTTGCGTTTCAATATGACCAGAAAATTTTAGCTCCTTGTCGACCCAAACTCCAAGATCTTTTTCCACGCAAGATTTCTCAATCATAACCTCGTTGCAACCGTGTCTTCTCATGGGGTACGCAGCCGTGCACCACCAAATTTGTGCACCAATCAGCCTTGAAAGGAACGCCTAGCATATTTCCGGATGACCACCAATCAGCCGCGGATTGAGCCAACCGTCGGTAACCAGCCCGTGACCTCATATTGCTTTAAATATTAGGAGCTTTACGCCACCATATTCTGAAGCGAATAGCCCAGATAGTAATGGTTATGCACCTCTGAACGTTGCATCGAATCATCACTTCATACCCTGACTTTAGCTCGAACTGTAACTTGCGGACAACGGACTGTGCCAACCAGCCCAGGTCGCCAGTGGAACTGCGTGCATCCTGCCGTGCACCACCAGACGGTCACTTTTAGCTCACAGCATTGGAGTTAGTTTTCAGAAAGCATAGTTCTGTTCCAAAATCTATCGTCCTTCGACGAGCGACTTCTACAGCTTCGCTAAATTGCGTAACTTGTAGCTCACAGCATATGGGGTTAGGTTCCAGATAGCATAGTTCTGTTCCAAAATTTATCGTCGTACGACGCGTGGCCGTTCGACCGTGGGCTGGTTCGACACACGGGACAGGTACGGACGGCTCCGGCGCGCTTCGTCCGGGTGGTGTAAAATTTTTTCGCGTGTTGGCAGACGACGCTGGGCCATACGACGCCAGGCTTATTTTCCTGTGGGCTGATTGATCTAATTCAATGGATATGATCTGTCTGGTGGCGTGCGGCTGATAACGTTACTGTCAAGATGTGTTGTAGGCTACGTTCTTCAGGGAAGGGATCATGACAGTCCATTCGAAGCACGGCAGTGGTGGTCTCCGTCAGGCATCCCTTCTCATGTTGTAAGCTTGCTGTTCATTGTTTTTGCCGAGGTGAAGTACTTTACATTTGTCAGCATTGAAACACAGCTGCCACGCATCAGCCCAGTCAACTAAACTATCAAGATCATTTTGCAGTTGCATTTTATTTGACGTATCCTTAACTGTATTAAAAACTTTTGTGTCATCGGCATACATGGAGCACACGCTTGACACTACTTCTGGTAGATCGTTTATAAAAGCGACGAACAAAACAGGTCCAAGAACGCTTCCTTGCAGTACGCCACTGCACACAGTTACCCAGTCTGATACGGTTCCGTTAATGCTGACACGTTTTCTTCTGCTTACTAGGTAATTCCTGATCCATTGGAGTACATTTCCCTCTATTCCCAAAGAATTCAATTTACGTAACAGTCGCTCATGCGGAACACTATCAAATGCCTTGGCAAAATTGAGGTACAGTGCATCCACTGGCTTCCTTTCGTCCAGCAGGCGAGTCCAGTTATCCAAGGTAGACAGGAGATTAGTGGTGCATGATTGCCAATAATAAAGCTATGCTGGCAGTCTGATAGAAGATGGTTAACAGTCCAGTTGTAGCGGATCTCGCTACATAGCACTAATATTATGCATAACATATCTCTAATTTTTATGTTTCTCAAACTAACACACTATAACTAATTTTTAGGTTTCTTATACTAACATTAATATTAACACTTACAATACACATTAAAGTCGTACATTTTAAATCATATTAAATAATTATAACATCATCACGAGAGTTTTGGAGAAAGCAGCTCAGTCGATGGCAACAGCTCTAGCCCTTTTTCACTGGTTCTTTTATAGCCTCTCAAAATCCTAACGCTCTGTTTGCCTCCTGACTTTGAGTCGTCAACATCTCTCACGTAAGCTCCCCAACTTAAAAATTATTCTGCCGTAGAATAGCTCTCATTCAATGTGTTAAGTATAAGAGTAAAGTTAGTTCAGAAGTCGGAGTCATTGCAAGGTTAATGAATTAAATTAGCGTGTTTTCATGCCATAAATACAGCTCACGTGGCTTTAGCTCATTCGTGACATGGTGTCGTGAAATGTGAATAGCGTATTAACAAAGGCCTTATTTCGCAGCTCTACAACATCTATTTCCTGCAACGCATAAAATCAAGATCACGCGCAATCTCCCGAATCTAAGGCCATATCTGTCAACAACTTCTTCTGTATCGGCCATCACCTCTATCGGCGGCTCAAGCCAGCCTTCCCGCCAACTAGCAGGCCGCCATCTTGCCGCACCCAAGCCGTTCCTGTTCACCGACGCTCATCCGTGAATATTCAGTGAACATTGCTGTGAAGTGTGATATACTCAATTAACTCTCATTCTGATAGTCAGTGAACTCTAGCTGTGAACGTAATCAGTTAATCAACTCAGTAAATTCTTGCTGTGTACCTATTACGTTGACTGATATCATGTGAACTCAGTTAGAGAACTTTCGCTAGAGACTCTCTGTGAGCTATAGGCACAACGAGCACGTCCAGTAAAGTATATAGTGTGTGAGCTTTCTACGCGCGCGCTCAGTTAACTTCGTCAACCTCACAACGTGCATCGAATAACGTCCCCAACGTCTCGCCACTCAACCACGTGTATATCAATGCAACAACCCAACAACGGTGGCCCGTGGACCCGCATCAACCTCCTGCATCAAAACGAGCAGGTCACGTGAGCTGAGCTAATAAATAACCTAACAATTCATTGTGTGTTCATTTCTCCCAACCAAATTCGTCCTGCCGATCCCTATGTTTCTATCTGTCCCTTGGCGAATAATTCAAGTTAACTAGCTAGGCCATTCAAGTTCCTGATAGGAGTTATTGACTTAATGTGGAGTGGTTAACAAAACCCCAACACAGTGATCAATAATCCTGTCCCTCTTAACCGATTCCATCACCTTACACACAACATTTATGAGACTTACAGGACGGTAGTTACCGGTGTTACTTTTGTCACCTTTTTTGCACAGGGGTGTCACTTGGGCTTCTTTTCCAGTCGGCCGAATAAGTCCCTTCGATCACAGTTTTGCGAAAGAATACTGTTAAAGGGCCGGCCAGGACGGTTGCTAATTCGTTGAGTAATCTATTGTGGAAACTGTCTGATCCAGATGACTTGTTGGGATTCAGGGAGACCAAGCGCTTGAGAACCTCCTCTTCATGTATCTCAAAACTAGTTAACTTAGAGCCCACTGGTCGCTCCTCAATAGCTGGAATACTGTTCAAGTCCTCATCTGTGAAGACGCTGCTAAAGAACTGATTTAGAACATTGGCCTTGCCCTCGTCAGAAGATATCTTCCGTTGATTTACATTCAAATCAGCAATACCGTCCCTTGTCTTACACTTCGAACTAGCATACAAGAAGAAGGCTTTCGGGTTCTTTTTCGAGTTTTTGGCAACGTCTTTTTCAAAATTTTTGACTGCGGTGCGACAAGCTTTTTTAGCTTGATTTCGAGCTCTAGCATACAGGTTATACTCAGCATCGCTACGAGTTCGTAAATAACGCTTGTAGGCTTCCTTCTTTGCTTTTAGCTTTGCTTTAACCGTATTGTTCATCCACTGTGTTTTTCTGACTCCACCGAGCTTTATCTTAGGTACACACGCATCAACTGCAGACATAACCGTGTTCTTGATGAATGACCAAGACTCCGCCACATTCATGTTCATGATACAGTCCGAAATGTTCGCTGCACTCACTGATTCACGAAGTTTAACATAGTCGCCTTTCGCAAAGTTGAAACGTTCACGCTTCCGAGGCGTCTTTTCTGTATAGCACTTAATACTGAAAAACAATGACTGGTGGTGACTTTTGCCCAACGGAGCCTCGTGGCGAAGCTCTTCTACCATTTATTCTTCACTAGTAAACACTAGGTCTAGAGTATTTGGAGTCTGATTACCTCTAAAATGGGTTGGCTTTGTGATGTGCTGGTATAAAAATGAGTCTCTCACAGACTCCATGAACAAGGATGAATGGTGATTCTCATCCCTTGGAGAGGATTCATGTGCCCAGTCTATTTCTGGATGGTTAAAGTCACCAACGATTAACGTATGCGACCTGCTGAAAGTCATGCTTGGTAGAATACTGTTCAGTACTTTATCGTTATCAGAGGAACTTTTGGGTGATCTATACAGGACACCTAGCTATTAGGAGGCTATCCCTACTTTTTAGAGAAAGCTCACACCACACTGATTCTCTAGCTGATTGGTGCTCTGCTGATAACTTAAGTACTTAACTTGTTGGGCCCCATAAAAGATTCTAACCCACAAAGCTACACCTCTACTACACTGCTCTTCGTTTATATTATAAAAACAATCAAAACCTGGCAACCACTCTGTGTTAGAGTCAGAGTGGAGCTGCTCATGCTGTATTACTTTTTTATTGCGGCGTAGTGTGTGGTGGAGCAGCGGCTTCCATCTTCAGCCTGATCGACTGAACTCTGGCTCTTGCAGCTGTAAAGCTGAGCTCTTCGTCTGCCGTGAGGTGGCAAGCGCCGATTTCGGCCAAGTACATTGGGCACTTCCTGGCTGCAGCATCGTGGGGAACTTTGCAGTTTAGGCATTTTGGTGGCATGGAAGTGTCATTGCAGTTTTCTCTAGTGCGTCCCACAGGCCACAGTACAACAGTGGCTGCACGAAGGTTAAAGTTTGTTTCAGCACCTCGGGCGGGAGTGCTCAAATCTGGAGCAAAGCCCGCATTTTAGCGGGTTGGGTGTAATACCTGTCGACTCTGACGTAGCAGTTTCCCGACTGTTTTTTGGTAGGCGGGGTTGGATTTAGAAATGTCAGAACAAAAAGGGGAATATCGGATTTTGCTGGATTAGATAAAAGTTTCCTTGCGCCCACGACATTGGTAGGCCTCAGAATGGACAAAAGTTAACCTAGGGACTCGTCTTTTAGTTCTAAAGCAAAGATATTTCCTTATGATAATTGTGTTGACCAGGCTACTGTAGTTTCAACAGGGATTGGGATATCTGCAGGGGTGAATTGAGTTATTTTCATTATTGTTCTAATGTTTTGGTGTTGTCTAGCAAGGATCCATTACGCACGTGCTTAATTTTTTATATCGGCCCACAAATCTTGTCAGTGGCTTTTGCGCTGCGAAATTGATTTAGCTTGGTTAAGTTAATTAATCCATCCTTGGAACTTATCAAGATTTGCCGGATGTCCTTTCTCGCATTGTCAAGGTGTTCAGAGCAGTTCTGGTTCGCTCTTGCCTATGTTGGTGCAGAGCCTGAGAGTGCAGAAATTGCGAAATTCTTGAAGCTTGAGTTGTTTAGAGATACCCTGTGTTAAAGGGTTTCTCTGTGATAGTTGGTCAAGTGGACTGGTGCTGGTGGGGGTTGTTGTATCTCCATTTGTTGCAAGTTCTGGTTGGTGTTGCACTGTATCTTCTTCGCTCTCTGACAAAACTCCACTAATAATTGAGTCTGCATTATTTTCTTCCGTTGAATGTGATCCAGCAACAGGTTTTGGGGCCATGGCAGTGTGCCTGCTTGGGTTTGTGCTCTGCATGAGACCTGCTGCAGCACTTCTTCTTTTGGTGTTGGGAAAAGTTGTTGGGAAGGCCATTCATTTTTGCGACAGGCTGGGTTGATTCTCGCTATTTGGAGGTGATAGTGGTGCGGTCGCTTGCCTGCCGCTTCCGCGCCTTCCAATTAGATTGGGTTCTTTTGGCCTTAATTGTGCCTGTTGAAGCTGAAAGGTTGCCATTTCTTCTTAAATTCATACCTCTGTAGCCACGCCTCATGCGTCTCTAATTTTTGTACCGCGATTTTCTGGCCCTTTTTTTGCGATCATTTAACAGTTATTTTTTATATATGTTCGGTTAAATTTGTACTAAATTTTTTTTAATATTTTTTGTTTTCGATTTTACTTGCATTTTTATTTAGAGAAAATGTCTGTTCATCCTGATCATCCGAAAGGGGGCGCAGCCGTAGGCCACAAATTGTACTCTTAAATAAGCGCTGGAGCCAACGCCCAGCTTCACCATGCTTTAACTTTACTCAGCCTCAGAGTAAGTAGTCGTAGACTCCGCTTGAACTCCGTAATCCAGACAAGCGACATACTGCCGAAAGCTAATAGCGCCGTAGGTCTTCAGCCAATGCTTAATAAGCATGCTCGCGCATAAGCAGGCAGTTCCTCATCCGGTTGTACCTACTCCGGCCTAACCTATTAACGCTGTCCCAGCTCACAATCTTCTTGTAGCCAATGACTGTTTCTACCAGCACACTCGGGCCGCCTCTCTAACTTCCTTCAGCCAATGAGGTTAGATTAGGTCCTCTCAGGTTTGTTTTGTTCGGAGAAATGTTGCAACTTGTTTAGGTTAGGCCGGAAGTGGTTTGGCCAGCTGCAGAATGGCCATGCTTACCTTTAACAAGCTTAAGTTGTGGCTGTGGACATCCGGCGCTATGGCTTTGAGCACTTGACTTCATAGGCTGTTATGCCCTCTAGCGTTCTTACCTACGGAAATAAATATGAAGTAAGGGTGAAGTTTGGCATAGCTGGCTTCCGGCATGCGCCCCGACCGAAACGACGCGTCACTTTCATTCTGTCCCTCGTGAAGCACTTAGCACTTCACTGAAGCTTTGGTAGATAGTTTTATTGTGACATGTAAATTTGTGTGATATTTGTGAATAATTATGTTGTGATATTTATGAATAGTAATTTTGTTAGGAATAATAAGGATTAAGTATTATTGCTACATCTTGAGCTTGTTATTCTTTATTTACAGAACTCATTATCACGATCAGATAGATTCAGTACGAGCCATCTGCTGGGTTCATTTTGAGTTAATTTTGTGTTCAATTTTGTTCTTGCTGTATTCAATATTCATCATCAGTATCCACCACTGCCTTCGTATCAATAAAGAGTCCAGACTGGCAAAGTTTACTTCCCTGCAAGGATAAAGTTTCGTTTGTCTGGTCGGCGCTGAAGAAAGAGCGGCAGATATAGCAGTCGTGCTTACACCTCCATTTATGAGGTATCAACACGAGTCTTCTGGATAGCAAATTTGATTCTTGGATATGGTAAGAAAATCTAAAGTTTACGATCAGTTAGGCTGTAAAAACGAACACCACATGAAAGCCGACAGATTTTGTCACTGAAAAGCTGTACCTGAACTGGAGAACAATAATAAGTGCGTGATTAATTTAAAGTTCTCTGGATGTAAATGTAATTGATATGCAATGCTTTTATAGGATCAGGAAATTGTTGCGGCTTTGTTGCGGTGTATAAGCCTGATGCATTTGTAGATAGATGCCAATAAATTTACCACGATAGTTAATTTAACCATTTAAATGCTAGCGCGTTTGCCTCGGCCAACATTTCTTCCTGTATCAGAACTATTATTTACAATTGATTGTGCTATGTGATTAAAAACATTGTTACCTAACATCTTTGAGCCGCTAAAATTAATCATTATATTAAATTCTTCAAATTACGTCAGTAAGTTATGCCTAGATTCTACTATGATCGTAATTTAATTGTGATTTGGGGAGGGAATTTGGTGCTTGAGTCATAAACATTCAGAAGCACCCACAGCAATAACATAACACGGCCTCAACCTGCCACGGCCAAAACCACGGCCGCAAGTACCCCACAGGCATAAATATTGCACGGCCACAACCTGCTTAAGCCTTAAAAACGGCTGCAAGCAGATCGCAGACATAAACATTATACGACCGCAATCCGCCACAGTCATAGGCACGGCCGTAAGTATCCGCAGGCATGGAGACTTTACGCCTTAGACCACCTGCACAAGAAAACTAGTGCTCTTCCTCATGTTTGCACTCCTTGACTTTGTCTTTTCGCAGTAACGCGAGCTATGCTTCCTCTAGGCTATAGCTAGACTTTGATTTGCAGTTATTTAACTAGTCTTTATTGCAACTTCTACTACCGAAAGTGCCTGCCTTTTCCTCTGGCAAAGGCACCCATGCAGGTATTGGACACTCATTTTGTGAACGGTATTCATTGACTCCTTCCCCCATCTCCATCTCGATCTCCTGCCCCTATCAGTCAATATATCATTCACAGCACGTAACAAGCCAGCCGCTGCGCAAATTTCGATTATTAATAATTAGCACTGCAAATATTCAGATTGAGACGCGGTGGAGATCAGACGTGCCGTGTAGTCGCTCCATGAGCCTGACCGACTTGTTTCCTGCTTTGAATTGCTTCCGG
The DNA here is from genome assembly GCF_000764305.2 of Hyalella azteca. Taxonomy (NCBI): domain Eukaryota; kingdom Metazoa; phylum Arthropoda; class Malacostraca; order Amphipoda; family Hyalellidae; genus Hyalella; species Hyalella azteca. Next base: position 95,717 of record NW_025941759.1, read on the forward strand.
AACTTTATTACCGCCGTGCGGTTGTGCTGTAGTTCCGGAACTTTATTACCGTCGGGCGGTTGTGCTGTACTTCCGGCGGTTGTGTTGAACAGGCTTGTTTCCGGTGATTTATTGTTTCCGGTGACTTATTGCTGTGAGAGACCCTAGCTAAATCTCAGTGAAGGAACCCGGAAATCAATGAACAATTAAGAAAGAAGATATTTCGATGGCTGGGAAGAAAGTAAACAAGATTGTTAAGAAGGAATGCGGTTCTTGGAAACAAGATGCGCTGAAAAAATCGAACAGGAGATCGAAGTGCGTAGTTGAAGATGCATGCAAGTTTTGCAAAGAGACCTCGTTGAGAGAAGATGATCAGATGGTCATCTGTGAACACTGCGAGGATTTCATTTGCATCAGTTGCGCAAAGCTAAGCTCTGAAGAATATTCTTTCCTACAGAAAACAGTCTTTTCACTGGTTTTGTAGCGACTGCGAGAAACCGACTCTCTATGCCAGGAAAAGCGAGAAGCAGATGGAAGAGAATTGGTTCGCTCTGTTCGCAGCATTTCGAGCTGAAATGGAAAACAATTATCGGAAAGATATGAACACGTTGAGTAATTTAGTTGGCTCTTTGAGTAATGAACTGAGCTCGTTGCGCAAAGAGCTGATCGAAGAGAGATCTCAACGGAAAAATACGGAAAACTTGGAAAAGATGGAACTGAAGAATCACAACGTGGACATAGCCGAAATTGCTAGCGAAAGCTCCCGCGAATTACTAGACAGAGAACGAAGAAAGTGCAACCTTGTTTGGTTCGGCATTCCCGAAAGCACCGCATCTGAGACGAACGAACGTGTGATGGCCGACAATGAGTATGTGTCAGACTGTTGTAGTAAAGCACTAAGCACACCGGTTGATATTGCATCGTGCAAGAGGCTGCGCTCCAAGAATGCTGCTATTAACGCATGCAGACCACTATTGGTTACTGTGAAGGAGCCGGCCCAGGTTTGGAGCGTGCTGAAAGCAGCGAAAAAATTAGGAGAAACTGTTAAATTCAAGTCTGTTTTTGCGAAAAAGGATTCCACCCCTTTAGAGAGGGCGGAATTCCGCAAGTAATGACAGGAGCGAAACAGACGCAGAAACACGGAAAACCACGTCAACACCATTCAAGACCGCACGAGGACTCCGACCGCTCGCCGACAGTCACGGGAGAGGGAAGACAATTAAATAGTGGAAATCATGTATATAAATCCAGTTATGTAAATAATGTAGAAAGTTTACTCATAAATCAAGATGGAAGTGCACAAAAAGTTTTGAAATGTTTCTACACGAACTCTGATTCCGTTTTGAACAAAAGAAATGAACTGTTAACTGTGATCGGAAACGAGTGTATAGACATTATTTGTATTACAGAGACACTCCCCAAAAATCACGGGGGGAAAATTTTACCAGCCGAATTTCAGTTGCCAGGTTTTGATTGCTTTCATAATTTAAACGAAGAGCAGTGTAGTAGAGGTGTAGCTCTGTGGGTTAGAACTAGACTCCTGCGTTTGGTATTTTTTTTAATCCGAGACGAGACGAGACGAGACAACAGGCTCTGTCCCGGTTCGCAATAAAAACCGGGACAATTTTCAGCCCTCCGTTGGAATTCCGGGACGATACCGAGACGAGACGAGACATCCCGGTTAAAATAGGTACCTTAAAATTTCCCGGAATTTACAGCCATTTTAACGAGACATAACGAGACTAATCAATTATTGAAGTGGTATAAACTTTGGCTTACCGTCATACATTTATACAGAGCTGGGCAGCACTACTTTGAAATGTAGCGGCCGCTACCGCTACATGCTCTAAATGTAGCGGGCGCTACCGCTACCGCTACAATGGCTTAAATGTAGCGCCGCTACCGCTACCGAAAATGTAGCGACCGCTACATGTAGCGCGCTACTGCCCACCTCTGGTAACAACAAACATGTTGACACTATTAACAGGCTGAGGTTGACAACATTACACCGAAATCTTTCGTAGTTTTATTCTGTAATTTATATTATGTATGTATCATGCTGATTTTTAAATAATATTTAATACTATTAAGTAAAATCTAAAGGCTTTATCAATAAATGTAGCGGTAGCGCTCTAGCGGCAAAATCTCGTATCGCTACTTAAATATGTAGCGGACGCTACCGCTACCGCTACAATTGCTTAAATCAACACGGTTGGTTAATGACCAGAGAATTCGTCAAATTAAATTTTCAGGGTCGAACAATATTCTTCAGATACATTAGTTGATCAAAATGCAGGTTCAACTAATCAACTAATGTATCTGAAGAATATTGTTCGACCCTGAAAATTTAATTTGACGAATTCTCTGGTCATTAACCAACCGTGTTGAAACAAGCTTATTCTGCCTTCTGATACTAAATTGCTTAAATGTAGCGGCCGCTACATGTAGCGCACCACTGCCCACCTCTGCATTTATATAATAACTTGAGACGTATCCTTTTACTATTCTGATTGGAGCTCGGCAATTGAAATGATTTTTGCTACGAATACATGTTGTGGTTTAATATTGTAGTTAATCTAGACAGGCAAATAAAAATGGAAAAACACGTTTTTTTCAAAAATTGTGTTCTATGATGGTTTGGAGGAGGCCATACTAGCTGTAGCTGGTGACATCGGCTGACTGGACAGACTTTAATTTGCCTCCAGCTCTATCACAGAATCAGATTCATCGATCTTGCAGCTATAAACTAAAAAAACAGCAGTGCAACTTATCCACGCGACAACATTTCTTCTCGCTTCGAGTCACTTAGACGTCTTATTTTGAAGTTGTGATAATGATCCCGTCTACATTCTTAACCAAGTACAGATAATACTTTTGAATTATAGATTGAATATTTTTATTTTTTCTGCGAATAATGCCAATTGACACATCACCCGAAAAAATGTTGGGTCACCTGTCTCGTAAACAAATCAAGGCACCTGCTAATCTTTCAGCCTTATTCCTGTGATTCAGATAATTATATCCTGCTATTCAGATATTCATGTTGAGATTGCCTTTTTTATCCACCTGTGCCTCTGCTTCTTTTAAGATAGTGATATACCGCTTGTTATTAATAAAACCATTTGAGATGCACACTATAATTACAGGCGTTTCACCGTTAAATTTTTTGTTCCTTACACCCTTTCACGCTTATTTTAATTAAAAAAAATAGATTTTAAATCTCAATGTTTCCTGAGCAGCTGAATTTCGTGGTGAGTGCCGCCTTTCAAGGTCGCCATCACCAACTTTCATCCCTCTCCATCCTCCGGTTATCGTACTAATGTCGGACTTGGAGGCAGATGAGGATGAAGTTAAATCTGAGCCCCAGAAAACCTTCAGTCATTAAACCATCACCAAAGAACAAGTCCGGGAGATGGAAATCATTATGAAGATTCAAAAGGAAGAAGCAGACTTGCTGGGCTATGTGCTGGAAGACAAAGATCCCGCACCAAGCATCGCAGTGGCTTCTGAGAAGGCAGCACCTATCAAAAACGAAGAATTTAACGTATATCAGTTATAATCAGACCTCGGGTGACAGCAGAAATCAATAATTAAGAAAATTATGTTGAAGTTGACACTTGATCACGTCACGCCCATCATGGCGCCCAGCCACGCGAGCGCAGAATTAGGGGAGATGGCGACGCCTGCGTCGTCCCCGCTGAGACGCTCAACAGCAAGCCTCTTCTTGCTTTGAATAATTACTGCACTGAATCATTTACTAATGCTCATATTGATGACTATCACGATGGAGAAGTTTTTTCGGCTAAAGGCGATGTTTATAGTAACTGTCCGATGCAAGACACTGTGCAGTGGTTCTCACCAGTTCATTCTAGAGAATACATCATCTGTCTGTTTCTAGTGAGAACAGAAAGAGGAGAACTCTCACGCAGGATAAGTTACTATTGGAAAATAATGGCAAAAAATTCTGCATCTCTGAATTTGTATATTCACTTCTCGGTGACACTTCTTCAAGAAATCATTTAAAAACCTCCAGCGAGAATGGCGGCCATTGGAGGAATCCACCCGAAAGCGGCGCTCGTGATCGCTGCCAAAGAACAAAACCCGCCTTAAAGGAACTTAAGAGATCAAGTCCAGATGATTTTTCCAGGAGTATCGTCATCAAGAACATTGACAACATACTACGAGAAAAAGCTCATAGAATAAAGGCTCATGTCTTCAATTGATTAAGTGTACCGGTTGCCGTTCAGTTTCGGTTCGATTATATCTGTGTCGCTGTACGTTCGTTTTTCTAAACAAGCCGCTGGTCAGATGTTAACTATTATTCATATCAATATCATATTATTCCGCTATACGACTAATATGCCATTTAATTACGTGCAATTCGGGGATACACCGTCAAACTTTACCAATTATTTTTGACTGGAATTATGATTAGCAATGGACGTCTTCGCACGGAAAAATAATTGACGTTTCCTTGTGCTTTCCATTGATAATTTCATAGATAAAATATCAAATTTTCTTAGCTGTAAAGTGTTGAGACGACGATCAAGTTTCGCTATTACATCTACCTTGTATTTATTTTCAACGTCGATGCTCAGTTCTGATAAATGTTCCTTAACATATTCGTAATTCATTTCATTTACATTTGTTAGACTTTCCTACTAAGGTTAGACTTTTATACCATGTCCTGCAACTTTCTGTTGCTCTCCAAGGTATCTCTGGAGTAAGGAGTCTCTCTCTCCTTCACTTTTGTAAGAGGTTCATACATATCAATCTTTCTCGGAAATCCGCATCGTTTTATCAATAAATGTCGAATAAACTTATCTGAGTCTCGGATTTAAACCTAACCAATAGTTCGTCTAACGCCTACCCAGACAATGAAAGAAAATCTATTCTACCGATTTACCTCAGAGGATCCTAGATCACTCATAGAAAAGAATTAAATCCTTTCAGCCTTTCTTTTTTATCATTAATTAATCACATTATTTGTGACATTTAAATAAGAGACTGTAATAAGAGCAACACAAATGTTGGGAATGTTATAGTGAGCAAGAAAAGCCTCATTAATCGGACCCGCAATAAACAACATCTTGTGGAGGTTTACATCCGTGTCTTTCTTGCCACGCAATTACTAATAAAAGGGATAAAACTTCATTGCAACCTAAATAATAAAGCAGTCATGAAGAGAACCTGGCAACCGCACGTCGCGGTCCTGACGAAGGCGTCAGCAGTAGCGTTCAAGAACAGACTAGACAAGGCCATGCATGAGCATATGTTTAGTCTTTAAATGCCTCGTACCCTACGGAACAACTGATATCTAGAAGCTATTTTAAATCTACCGTCCGTTGAAAAGATCTGTTCAAAAGGCCAGTCTAGTCAAGAAAAGCACAAGAATCGGCGACAGGCCTATCCAGGCCTATTCCTTAAATGCCGAAAATACTATACTAAAAAAATATGAAAAAAAGCGCATGAAATATAAATTACTTTGAGCCTTGAAACATTCCTTGCTCAATTAGAGGTAAAACTGTAATTACCGTATACAGGAAGATCATATGAGATAAAACTTGTAGTGCATGAGCTCAGGAGGATCCTTTGAGCAAAAACTTTGGGTACGGGAGGATCGACAGAATAGATCATTTGAGACAAAATTTCAAATACCGGTGACAAAAATGGAGTTTTTATTAGTTGCACGTGAAGAGCGTGACGGTGCGCTGTAACTAAAAAACTCAACTGACAAAAAAAACGTAAGTGGCAAATTACAAAGGGATGAGCAAACCTGCATGAAATGCGGGCATGTTGGCAGGAGAAAGACGTGGCCTGAACACCAGGCGTGGCCGTGGACAGCAACACGCGGGCATGTTGTCAGGAGGAAGACGGCATGACCACAAGGCGTGGCCGTGGACTGCAACACGCGTGCATGTTGTCAGGAGGAAGACGTGGCCTGAACACCAGGCGTGGCCGTGGACAGCAACACGCGTGCATGTTGTCAGGAGGAAGACGTGACCTGAACACTAGGCGTGGCCGTGGACTGCAACTCGCGGGCATGTTGTCAGGAGGAAGACGTGGCCTGAACACTAGGCGTGGCCGTGGACTGCAACACGCGTGCATGTTGTCAGGAGGAAAACGTGGCCTGAACACTAGGCGTGGCCGTGGACTGCAATTCGCGGGCATGTTGTCAGGAGGAAGACGTGGCCTGAACACTAGGCGTGGCCGTGGACTGCAACTCGCGGGGCAATGCTTGAGTCGTCCAGGAATTGCCCAGATTTCAGTCCGGACACACACGTGTCCAATCTCCACTTTTCAGTGTGGTGTTGGATTAATTTATTGTCTATCGTTGATGATGAATATAATGTCTACCTGAATGAAGCGTCACGCTAGAACCACGGGTGCAACGATTTCTGCCCTTAATTTTTAAAGTACTTTTTAGGTGCCTTCCACTTAACATACGCCGCGATAATTTTACCAGGCTTTAGTATAGATTATTTTCTAACAAATGCAGTCTTTAAACGCACAATTGTGAACTCAAATCTATTTTTAAAATTACGAGAACGGAAGGACCGAAATTCTGGTCAGAATACGTGAACGACAACTGTGGCCGGTCGATATTCTGGTGGTGATCCTTACCGATGGTGAGACTGATTTTAATCATCAACAATGATGATAAAGTTGACATCATCATCGCTGCTTACTACAGCGATACTGTACGCTGCTTTTTTCTCTCATCGTCAGTCAGTTTGTAGCTCGCCATCGCATAAACATGCAAGAGAGGGAGCGAAGACACTGAACCTCTCATCTCCGTAGCTCGTGGAACACTGCCAAGCACCTCCGGACTCCGGAGCTCGCTGCCGGCAAGCGTCATTGTGCGGAAATGTTTATACGTTGCTTGCTAAATGACTTACCTTATTTTTATGGATAAAAAAAGCTGAAATATTATTGATCCAACACCAAGAATAAGTCTCAGTTGAAGAGTATCTCGACAGACAAGGCCGTCAGTTTTGTGGTTATTTTTTTTTTTACAGCGGGTAGAAGAAAATAAGGGCTTTTTCCAGTCAACCCGTTGCGAATAGGGTTAAAGCGTCACTAAAGCCCCTTTCTCACAGGGCAGTAGATACTGCGCGCGTCAAAAATGCCGCGGCAGTATTTACATCGCAATCTTTCACACGAGGCGCTTTTTACTGCTGGGATCTATCAGTCTTGCAGTGCTTTATGCTTCATCAGTCCATCTTTATGTTTATGTAATAACATTTCTATATGGAAATCTATCTCTACGTGAGAATACTGTAAATACATCTCTATGGAAATACCTATATATTTTATGGAAAATATATCTTATATGAAATATATCTATCACTTCAAGGATATATATATTTATCAATGTATATCTTTATGTTTATGTAACATTATTTATGTACCGATATTTATGTAATAATATTATGCTATAATCTATGTCAAGCAGTGCTGTTTATTATGAACCTAAAATACGGCACCACTGTCTGCTAGGATGTGGCGTCAAAAACCACCCAGTGTGACGCACTGTCGGACGCTGGCAGTATTTACTGCCGAACCTTAGCGGGCATACGAAATGTGCACTGCTGTTCACACACGACTGCTTTTACTGCGGCGTAGAAATTGACGCCTGACGCCAGCGTGTGTCAAGCTAAAACTGCGGCAGTAGATTTGTCGCGACAGTTTAGCTTGCAATGGTATTCAATGTAATCTTTCACACTGGGCGGTTTTTGACGCCAGATCCCAGCAGACAGTGGGGGCCGTATTTTAGGTGCATAATAAACAGCACTGCTAGACTGATAGATTATAGACTGATATTGTAACATAAATATCGGTACATAAATATTGTTACATAAACATAAAGATATACATGGTTAAATATATATTTCCTTAAAGTGATAGAGATATATTTTATAAAAGATATAATCTCCATAAAATATATAGGTATTTCTATAGAGACGTATTTACATCATTCTCACATAGAGATATATTTTCATAAAAAATATTGTTACATAAACATAGAGATGGACTGATGGTGCATAAAGCACTGCAAGACTGATAGATCCCAGCAGTAAAAAGCGCCTCGTGTGAAAGATTGCGCTGTAAATACTGCCGCGGCATTTTTGACGCGCGCTGTATCTACTGCCCTGTGTGAAAGGGGCTTAAGGGTGACGTACGGCATTTAAAGATTCAATGAAGGTGACGGTGCATGAACACCTGACACGTCCCCCCCTTGCGGCTTGAAGCGTCCTCGCTTCAATAATGCGAAGTATGAAAAGCGTTAACAATATACGTTACGGTATTATTATTACGTTACATTAAGTTTTAGGAACAAGGCTCTAAACGACTTAGATTTTTAAATTTTAGCCATGTCAACTGACATTTGGCAAATAGCAAATAACTACTAATTAGCAACTAGAAAACTACTTAATTATTAAAAATTCATCTTCAGTCTTCCACCTTCTGGTTTCTGATGAACTTCTTTCGTCAAGTCTCGTGGCATGAAAGTTAGAAAGAGAAAAAAAAACATAGACATTAGTTTCCGATTAATAGAACAAAATGTAATAGTCTTATTCACTAAGATTTTTATTTGAACTCTGTTTTGATAACACCATCATCATTTGATAACACCATTTTTATTTGAACTCTGTTTTGATAACACCACGCGAACACCATCATCATCCCTAGATGATGATGGTGTTCGCGTGACAGGCATGGGGTTTGGAGTGACACTCGACTCCTTTTTGGGAATCCGTTTTGGAAGACTTACAGGTTATCCCGGTTTCAGTAGTGCCTCTAGTGTATGTATAATGTTATACCAAACAAAAGGAACATCATTTCCAGTGGCGTTCTCTGGTGATGTCCTATGTGCATAATATGTGGAGTTTTAATTTAGCGCTACACAACAAATATTAATTATCTAACAAAAATCAAACAAGTGATTGAAAAAATGTTGATTAAAGCCTGTTTCAAAGAAAACATCTTGCAATATAAGTTTTCAACGTGGTTTGTCAGGTAGATTCGTTAACCTGTGCATCACTATGGCCTTTTCCCAATTTCTTACTGAAAAATTAGATTTTTCTGCAATTTTTACATATACGTGCAAAGCAATCGTTTGCGCATGGGAAACTCTTGGGGAAACTTCTGCCCAATATTCCAAATTGGCGGGTCGCCTGCCGAAGACCACCACTGCCCAGGATGTAATGGACTATCATGATTCCTGCCTTCCGGAACGCAGCCTTCAACACTTCAAGCCGTCTGCATCTAGGCCGTGGGTCGAACCAGCCCTCGGTCGAACGGCCACTTGTCGAAGGACGATAAATTTTGGAACAGAACTATGCTATCTGAAACCTAATCTCAGATGCGGTGAACGTAAAATTACGTAATTTAACGATGCCCGGAAGTCAGATTCGATCCGCGGCCTGGTGGTGCACGGCAGGTTCTATGCGAGGCCGGAGGCAGACAAAGCCGAGTGGTTCACGGCTGATTGGTGGATGTCCGGAGAGATCCAAGGCGTTCGATTCAGGGCTTATTGGTGCACAAAATTGGTGGTGCACGGCTGCGCTCCCCAAATTGGCTTCAGGTCTTTATAGTAATAATACTAATAATAGGTCTCAGTAGTCAGCATAGAAACGGAAATTAAAATTATATCTATAAAATTGTAAAGATAGATTTTCTGGTTAGTAAACTAATTAGAAACAGATGAGAAAAATATTTACTTTCTTAGCTTTTCAAGAAACTGACTTTTCAAGAAAACTTTTCAAGAAACACTGACAGTTTCGGTGCCAAAAGAACCTGCAGTGTGGAATTCTAGAGGGATATTAAATTAACCAGTAGAGTATATTGGAAAGCAGGGCCTGAAAGCTCGAAAAGGCTGGGAACTTTCCACTTTCAGTCCATTATATGCATATCCTATCCCCTTCCCAGCTGTGATAGGTTGATGGGATTGTGATGTCTTTTTTTCCAGTTGTGATTGGTTTTGCCCAAAAGCCCCGCCCCCAAATATGGTATATGTACTACAGTACTGGTTACTTAATACTTAAAATAACTCACCTTAGGTACTCATATCCTTAGTCTGCTTGAAACGCAAGTTAACAAGGAATTTAAAAGCAAGAGAACGCCTATCTATATTGAAAACGTTTCGGAGTCCAGCTCAATCGTCAGTTCGAAAATCTAGAGAGAATGAAATCAATCATTAAATTTCAAACTCAAAAGTCAGACATTAAAACCTAAAATTGACAAATACGAGAAAAAGCAACCCTAAAATAGAAAACAAATAATCGCGGAGCATTAGAAAATAAACACTAGAATAGAATGGAATTGAAAATAAGATACTTAAAAAAACACGTTTTTCATGTGGACTAAANTGGACTAAAAAATAGAAAATAAATTATGGCTCGCCCCAAAAAACGTGTGTCGGGCAGATTTATGATTAAAGCGAAAAGCACACAACACACGAATTTTGTAAATTTGATGATGAACGTACAGCCCGACCCACGTCATATTGGCAGATTTATGATTATAGCGGAATGCACAAAACATGCGAATTTTGGAAATTTGATGGTGAACGCACAGCCCGACCCACGTTTTTTGGGGCGAGCCATAATTTATTTTCTACTTTTTAGTCCACAAGAAAAACGTGTTTTTTAAGTTTTTTAAATATTTCATTTTCTCCTTTTTAGTCCGTTGCTACACATAAAAAACGTTTTTACAATTTTTTTATATTATATAGTTTATTTTCTACTATATCTAATGACTTAAGTCAGTATGACCTAAGCATTAAACTATAAAACATTCAAAAAAAGAAGCTAAAATGAAACTAAAATGATTAATTTTGCTGTGCTCGATTCTGGGGCTGATGGTTCCGCATTCTCTGCATTTCACTGATAGCATCTTCATTGTAAGGTTTTCTTTCTGCTAATTGAGCGAGATCCAATTCTTCGATACGCAATCCTTCCAGGGCTCCCAGCGCTGAGTTTTTCCACCCAGATCTGGGTTTTTTGGCCGTCACCTGGGTGTATTTTTCTTTCAAATGGCAAAATCTGGGTTTTTTCGTTAAGTAAGTTCTTTTCAGCCAATAATATAATTGAAATATTCTCATTGCCTTAAATTTGATTATGCAAAGTCAAGACACATTGAATGGAGCAACGCACTAACCGTCAAATTGTATAAATTCCCTAGCTGACAGAAGGTACTGGTATTGTACGCGTTTATTACAGTATTGAACGCGTTCATTACCAGTCAAAGCAACGGTTCCCAACTTCTCGTCGCACACTTCGCAGTTCGCAGTACCGCGCTCGCTATTGATAAGTGACAAGTTATAGTTGTGTCGTGCGTTAAGTTTTACTGTTGCTTTTGTAACTATCGGTGCTGTTAAATTAACATAGTGAACAGTGAAGGCCCCGAAAATGGCAAGTCCTCCTAGAAAAGTAGCTAAAAAGTGGTATAAACAGTCTTTTTAAAGAAGAGTGGTTACATGAAAAAGACTTTAAGGAGTAGCTGCAACTAGATTCGAAAGAAAAAAGTATTTCCTATTGCGCATGTTGTAAAACTCAAATAAAAAATGCTAATAGATCCATGTTGATGGCACATTGTAAGACTGCGAAGCATATCAACAACATGAAAGAAGCTAAAGCAGCTACTAAAATTGATTCATTTATTAAGAAACAGATTCCCATGGAGAGTGATGAAGTTGCAAAGGCAGAATTACTATATCTGCTTATATTGCTGAACACAATGTGCCATTCGCGCATGCAGATCATCTAGTGGAAGTGTGCAGGAGAGCATTTCATGATAGCAGTATTGCTAAAAATGTAAAACTTCATGCAACAAAAGCTTCATATCTTATTCAGGAAGGAATTACTTATCATGAAAAACGGGAAATTGTTGATTAGTGTAGAAATGAAAAGTTCAGTCTGAAAATCGATGAGAGCACAGACATGTCCGTTTCACAGGTATTAGCTGTTGTCGTTAGCTATTTTGATGTTGAAAAAAATGATGTATGTGATAGTTTGCTTGATTCGATTGTTGTTGAAGATGGAAGTGCCAGTGGTTTATACAACGCTGTTAAAACGACTCTGAATGAGAAAAAGAAATACTTTTTGAAACATTATTAGATTTGGAAGCGCCGAAGCGATAATTGTTCTACTATGATGGGCAACATGAGTGGCTTTCGAACCCTATTGAAGAAAGACATTCCATCAGTTTTTGTTATGGGTTGCGTATGCCATTCTTTTGCTCTTTGCGTAAGTCACGCTGTGAAAATGTTGCCATAATATCTCGAATAATTTTTAAAGAATATTATCTTCTATTTTTCCCGTAGTAGTAAGAGAAATATGGATTTTACGCTCATCCAAGAGCTAACCAAGACAGAGACTCACAAAATACAGAATTTAGCAGCAGCCGAAGATTTATAATTCCATCAGAAGTAAGTAAAATTACAATGTTTTTGATGAAATTTGTTGTCTGTTTTTTTTTCCCACAAAATCTGCAGAATCTGGGTGTTTTTCAGCAACCATCTAAGTTTTTCTCAAATTATTGGCTGGGAGCCCTGAATCCTTCCAACGAGCGAACTCTGCTTAATGCGACGTAAGCCTGTCCATCCGCAAAGAGCTTGCTTCCTAGGTTTGTGACCGGACGTTCACTACCTTAGCTTCAACGGATGGCCGCCTAAGGTTGCACGCTGGCCACGAACTTATTAAAAAGCTAGTTTTAAAGAATCGATAATGAAAACAACTTTCCAGTTCACCACTGAAGTTTCAAACGTTTATTCCAATAGAAATAAGCACTTTAAAATGGGCACTCTACAGTTAAAGGTCACAGTTAGGAGCAGCACAGACACTGGCAAATAATTAATCAGCTCAGTCAGGGAGAGGGCTCGCTGCAAGACAAAAAGCTTCATGCCAGATCGGCAGTTACTAGCTACCACTAGGAAGGTCAGAGCAGCAACTTAACCGATCGGCTAGCAGGACACAACTACTGTCTCATATAAAAGGAATCGCCCTCGTCACCTCTCTCTGAAACCAATCTTCCCTGACAGGGTCGGAAGTCTAAGCTACTTAACCGGCCTCGCTAAAAAACCCATACATGTAGAATAATATATTACCTAGCTCAAACAAAATTGAAATTGGTAATAAGGCCTAAAAAGATCGTGAACGATTCTCATTCGTTCACAGGTTCAACACAGCTTTGTCCACGGTACAATCGGTACATCCTTGCATTTTGTGAACTGTGCACGCCCAGCACAGAATCAATGGGAGCTGTCGTCGTTCAACCTTTCCTTTATTTCTTACGGCATCAAACTGAACAGACTTTGGTTGAACTATTTTCTCACCGTACGGGGGACCAAAATCGATTTTGACATCTGGAATGTCTTCCTCATACATTTGCGTACGTCGAGTGTTGTTGCCCCACTGTATTTCGACGATTTGACCCATCGCTCCATTTACGAGTCCTTCTTCAATACAAAGGTTATAACGCAGCATTACTCGAGCGCCGACAAATATATCAACGTACTGCTGCAGGCCTCCAGTTTGTCGGTATATTTAGAAATCATGTCCTCAAATTTAGGGTCCTTAGTGTTTTTAGGAGCTTCAATGATTTCATCATGTGCCTTAATTTTGTATACCCGAGTTCCGTTGCTACGATTTAGTTAAAGTACAGCATCGTTGTGTTTTTGAACTTGCCCCTTTATTGGGTTGATCCGAATCGCCTTGTCGACGGCAAAATCACTACGAAGATCCTCATCCGTGAGCATTTTTGACAAGAGCAATTCAAAATGAGACGCGTTAAGCTCTCCAACTCGCAGGGCGTTCAAAAGATCGGCGAATATAGTGTCTCCTCGTTGTCGCATGTTTTCAGTTAATTCCATCAAAGTGAATTCTCTCCATAAGTGTGAGGCAGGAACATATGACAAAGGCTGATGAAATACTTGTGCACCTCTGACTGGCGGCAGTTGCATCAAATCACCAAACACGATGACATTCAGACCTCCAAACACTTGATCTGGGTTATTCTTCAGCTGTCTTAATCGTGTGTCGATTTTACTCAGCGTTTGATACGAGACCATGCTGATTTCGTCGATGAAGAGAAATTCAATGTTTTTCCATTGTCGCATTACCTTCAAGTATCTTCCCGTCAGCTGATCCATATTTTTTGTTGGAACTCGAGTCTTCTCAATCGGTAATTTGAGGAGACTATGCAGTGTCGATCCACCTACCAGTAAAGCAGCAACTCCAGTTGGTGCAGCAACTTTGCATTGTTTTCGAAGCTTCGGTTTACTAGTTCCACCAGAATTTTGAATGTAAACGTCTGTCCAACACCTGCTTATCCAGTAACAAACAATTTCAGGCGATTTGGATCTCCGCGCTTTTCTGATTGTCAACGCTTTCGGCTACCAACTTGAACAGCTCTGTCTGTTTCAAGTTCGTTGCAGACTTAGCATTCTCGAAGTTGTTGTCAGTCATTCCTTGGAGCTGTTCATCCTCGATTTCTTCATCTTCCTGCAACTGTCTGTCGGTTTCACGAAATCTTTCCATAAATCGGCTGTTTGTTCTCATTTCTTGTTCACGTGCAAGAAATGCTTCCTTTGGGCTATCAAAACCTTCTAAAAGTTCACTTTCTTGATAATACGGACAATACTGAAGAAGTAAGCTGTACAAGTAATTATCCGGATCTCGATGCATTACAAAGAACGGACTTCTCACAGCAGCCTCCTTACTTCGCTCAATCATTTTGTTCCAACGACATGAGTGATGCGAGGATTAGTTTGACGTCCTGTCTCCACCTCAGCATCCACACTTTCGTCCTCAGGAGAATTTTTCTTTTGTAGTCCGGCTTGAAACGTATAAAGAATTCAACAGTGGTCATCCTTGGAAAGTCTATACCATCCATTATTTCTCTGGGGCGTTTCTCATATCTCTCGAACATATTGGTGCAATGGCCAGTTGCATGATTGCCTTGAAATTGTAGAACATAATATCTCTATTCAGGCTTTCGCGCATCGAGAAATACACATTTTCGTGTGTGCTTCCATGATAAGGGAGATGGCAAAGTCGCCATACACAATCACATACAGAAATTTGTCGTTCATTCACAATTCTCATACATATTCTGAAGAGCTTGTTCGGCAAATTTCCATCCTCTCGCTTGAATAAAACTTTGGTTTGTAGGTTTGTTATAAAGTCTAAGACTTCCTAATTCTCGCTAATATTGAACTCTGCTCGAGATCTTTAATCACTTCTAACGTTGCCACGAGGTTAAATCAGAATTTCAACTTCCGTATTAAAATTGTTACGTTAATTTATCGATTTTCTATCATCTGATACAAATTAGGAATTGGTCAGGTACTTTGGTCAGAGTGGCTATACTGGCACGATGATAGCATGATTGGAATTTCTCGCGGCTCGTTCAATCCATTTTTTCCATTCGGCAGGAGAAAATAAAACGCAAATTCCTCTGCTTTTTTCTCGTGAATAACATTTACGATGTTGTGTCCGGTTTTGCGTACAATTTCATTTAAATTTGAGCTTTCCTCAATCTCATCCTCCTCATTTGGCTGAAGGGCATCAATAGGACCCATTACCGAAGTATACATGGGTATGTATTCAGGTGGCGCATCGAAATTGGTTTCCGGCACAAAGTTAATTTGTGGACCTTCTTCTGCCGGAGCTTCATTGCCAATTTCATCCATACATTCTCCAAGATCATTCACATCAATGTAGTGAATGGAAAAGTCCGGCAGATTGTTGTTTTCTTCATTTCGAATAAATCCGCGAATAGCTCTTGTTGCTACATCCTTTAACTCCTGAATGGTATCACACTCAATAATGCAGGCCTTTCCATTTCCCGCTGGAGCACCAGAATTTCCACAAGAATGGGAATCCGCAAAGTAAAACTTTCCATCATAGTGCATGACTGCTAAACATTTGGATCTTCCAATCAAAATTCCAGAGTTATGCTCCGAGAAAAGATACTGAAGAGCAGACTGCAAATTTCTCGCATCGCCGACATTCTTGGATTGCTGCAAATATCCTTGACAAATCCATCCGGTGTTGTAATCCAATAAAATTGAATGATTGAACATGTTGAATGTATAATCAATCACATCCAGGTTCTCAATCGTCAAGTATCCATCATTTGGAATCTGCAATGCTCTTCCATTTGCATTTAGCTGAGTTTCTCGGTAAATTTTCATATAAAATTTATCTCCTGCAAGTAAATTGGAGTCCAAGATAATTTTATTCCAAAGACTTGGAGACGCAATAGCTGCTCTAACAATATTTGCAAGTGCCATGGCAAAGCACTGAACACCGGGAAAATTGTACACTCTTGCGTCACCTTGATTAAAGGAAGCATGTATAATTTTCGTATTTTTCTTTCCCTGAACTTCGTATGCACTTTGATTTAAATCTTGGGCAACTTCTGCTGGATGAGCAACTTCTGCTGGCTGAACAACTGACGGTTGTGCAGCTGGAATCACGCGGATGATGTCTTGTGTTTCCAGTCTTGCACCATAGTTGATTATTACATCTTTGTACAAGGGGTTGTTAGCTTTAAGCCATTCGAGTGCAGCAAAAACACGCGCGCGAGATATTTCATAATCACGCGAGATATTCAAATTCTCGAGCGTCTCCGTAACTACCACAATGTCGGCGTCATCACTAGGTCTAGGCAACATGTCTGGTAATTTTTTGCTAACTTGGAAAATATCGAGAGCGAAAAGAATTGCTTGACCCTTAAATCCGTACTGACCAAAGCGACCGTCGAATTTAATCACCTTTAGGAATGCCTTTATGCGAGATAAAAGCTTTCTCTCAGGCTCTTTCAGATCCTTAATTACATCTGGAATAACGCCCGGATCCAAATTATTCCAGAAAGCTTTGGACGGAATCTTATTCTTCTTTAGATGTGCCTTGCATCTATCGCAAATCAATAGAAGACTTTTGTCTTTGAAATCGTCTGGCCAAGATAATTTTGAATCTTTTTGATAATTTCCTACCTGTTTAGGATAACATTGTTTCAAACAAATCTCACAAGATTCGGTGCAATGTGTGTTAATTTCCTTGGAAAATTCTTCTTCTTGTGCTGAACGTTGATTGTAGATGTAATCCCAGTAACACCTAGAACCAGCACGCCGTCGTAACCTCTGACCAGAAGACTCATCCAGCCTATTTAAGAACTTATCCCTGTGATTTTTCTACCCCTGCTTGATTTCCTACGGACACAAAATTCTACCCAACACAAAAAAAAATAACAAACCCCATAGAATATACACAATTACACACCCAAAAAAAAAAAATCTCACACCCCGTTTCACTACAGGAGTCTATTTTTTTGCTAGCTCGCTTATGATCGTGAGAACAGAAATGAATTCTACTACGCAACCCAAAATTCGCTTTAAACATCCTAACACATAAAGAAAATTTTTCTGTACCTCGAAAACTTATTAGAATAAAAACTTATATTTATATATCCATCGAGGCGTTGAATTTTCAATGTTAGACGACCGCCCTCACACGCAGTCCTGGGTGTGACTTTACGAAGGTCGGTCCTCCACGGAAACGGAATCGCATCTATTCCAGGATTTGGGGCTCAGATTTTGAAATGTATTTCGCAACGTACTGCGCAATCGCTTCATTCGATCCACAAGGCTGAATGTCCATGTTTCCATCCCACAACTTGAGACAAGTTTCGTTGTAGTTATTCACTGATTTTTCGTGTGGCTTTCTCTTTAGACTGCAAATTCATCCGCCATTTCTGATGAATTCGTCCGAAGTTTCAGAAACAATTCGACTTTCGAATACGGAGGTTTGGTTCATCTTCTTTAGCTCTTTCGTCGTTGGCAGACAAAAGTAAGGCTTTAATCATGTACGGCCAATTAAAATCGTTGCAACTTAATGTGATAAACCACGTTGGTGGACCAAAGATCCGAATGAATCCAATTAGATCGTTGAGGACTGATTTCTAATATGCTGCTGAGCCTCTCAGATTTTGCAGATTTAGATGTAAGTCCTCAACAGCACCGTGTCGGCCTTGAACTTTTTTGAAGCAGGCATTTATCGTCGATCGAATCTTGTACAATTCAGTCATTGAAAGCGCATAGAACAAATATACAATAAGTTGAAAGCGCGGATCTTTTCCAATAATTCTTGACTGAAAGTAATCCAACGGCATGATTCGAATTTCTCCGGCTCGTTCAATCCATTTCTTCCATTCGGCAGGAGGTAATAAAACGCAAATTTATCTGCTTTTTTTTCTCGTGAATAACATTTACGATGTTGTGTCCGGTTTTGCGTACAATTTATTTAAATTTGACTTTTCCTCAATCTCATCCTCCTCATTTGGCTGAACTGCATCAATAGGACCCATGACCGAAGTATACATGGGTATCATGTATTCAGGTGGCTCATCGAAATTGGTGTCCGGCACAAAGTTAATTTGTGGACCTTCTTCTGCTGGAGCTTCATTGCCAATTTCATCCATACATTCTCCAAGATCATTCACATCAATGTAGTGAATGGAAAAGTCCGGCAGATTGTTGTTTTCATCATTTCGAATAAATCCGCGAATTGCTCTTGTTGCTACATCCTTTAACTCCTGAATGGTATCACACTCAATAATGCAGGCCTTTCCATTTCCTGCTGGAGCACCAGAATTTCCACAAGAATGGGAATCCGCAAAGTAAAACTTTCCATTATAGTGCATGACTGCTAAACATTTGGATCTTCCAATCAAAATTCCCAGCGTTATGCTCCGAGAAGTTACTGAAGAGCAGACTGCAAATTTCTCGCATCACCGACATTCTTGGATTGCTGCAAATATCCTTGACAAATCCATCCGATGTCTGACTAATCCATTCGGTCGGTCCTTGACAAATCCATCATTTGGAATCTGCAATACTCTTCCATTTGCATTCAGCTGAGTTTCTCGGTAAATTTTCATATAAAATTTATCACCTGCAAGTAAATTGGCGTCCAAGATAATTTTATTCCACAGACTTGGAGACACAATAGCCGCTCACAATATTTGCAAGTGCCATGACAAAGCACTGAACACCGGCAAATTGTAAACTCTTACGTCACCTTGATTAAAGGAAGCATGAATAATTTTCGTATTATTCTTTCCCTGAACTTCGTATGCACTCTGATTTAAATTTTAGGCAACTTCTGCAGGATGAGCAACTTCTGCTGGCTGAACAACTGACGGTTGTGCAGCTGGAATCACGTGGATGATGTCTTGTGTTTCCAGTCTTGCACCATAGTTGATTATTACATCTCAGTCTTGCACCATTGTTGATTATTACATCTTTGTACAAAGGGTTGTTAGCTTTAAGCCATTCGAGTGCAGCAAAAACACGCGCGCGAGATATTTCATGATTACGCAAGATATTCAAATTCTCGAGCGTCTCCGTAACTATCACAATGTCGGCGTCATCACTTGGTCTAGGCAACATGTCTGCTATTTTTTTGCTAACTTGGAAAATATCGAGAGCGAAAAGAATTTCTTGGCCCTTAAATCCGTACTGACCGAAGCGACCGTCGAATTTAATCACCTTTAGGAATGCTTTTATGCGAGATAAAAGCTTTCTCTAAGGCTCTTTCAGATCCTTAATTACATCTGGGATAACGCCCAGATCCAAAGTATTCCAGAGAGCTTTGGACGGAATCTTATTCTTCTTTAGATGTGTCTTTCATCTGTCGCAAATCAACAGAAGACTTTTGTCTTTGAACTCGTCTGGCCGCGATAATTTTGAATATTTTGATAATTTCCTACCTGTTTAGGATAACATTGTTTCAAGCAAATCTCACAAGATTCGGTGCAATGTGTGTTAATTTCATTGGAAAATTCTTCTTCTTGTGCTGAACGTTGATTGTAGGCTTCACGACGACGTCTTAACTCTTCTTCATGTTGCTCGGCAGATTGCGCGGCTCGAGCTTGAGACTGTCTTTCTCGTTGCTTCTCAAGGCGCGAATTCCGCTCTTCCGCGGACTCAACGGCCAGACTTCGTTGTTGAATTTCTCGTTGACTTTCCAGGCGCGAATTCCGACCTTCCGCGGACTCAACGGCCAGATTTCGTTGATGTCTTTCTCGTTGTTTCTCAAGGCGTAAATTCCGCTCTTCCGTGGACTCAACGGATAGATTTCGTTGTTGTCTTTCTCGTTTTTTCTCAAGGCGCAAATTCCGCTCATCAGCAGACTCAAAAGCTCGAACTTTTTGTTGACGCTCTTTTTGTTTTGATAATCTCTCAAGACGATGTTCCTCGCTTTCAATACTGGCTAGCTCCTGTCGACGTATTCTTTTAGCTTCTCTTTCTTCCTCGGTCTCAAGCGAACTATCTCTTTGGCGCCTCAAGCGAGCTTTTTCTCGTTGACGTTCTTTTTGTTGACGCGTTTTCGACATTTCTTGAAAGCTAAAAAAAATTTTGAATCACCTTAATTGGATGCGTTCTTACCACCTTCCTTCCAGACTAAATGGCTCACTTAGCACTATTAAATAATCTTAGTCAGTATCTTATTTACTTTTAAATTAGAATTTCCTTCTTTACAAAATATTCCATATATTTCCTTATTATCACTATTATCGGTTGGATTTTGGTGCTTTCTCTAATCACAATCCATTAAATCACACTTATTCTTCTCACTTCTAAGTTTCACTACAAACTTTTCACTAAATTCCGAGATGACTTTTCCGGCTAGAAATTGCTCACGGAACGGCTCAGCTGCCGTGACTCGATTCGAATGAATCGATTCCACGTCTCTCCTTTGTCTTTTCGGCGAATAATTTGGTTCTGCGATTCGTTGATTCGAGTGGCTCTGCGTTGATGGCACCCTAATTATATAGTTTATATTCTACTTTATCTAATGATTTGATTAAGTATGACTCGACGTACGTATCGATGATATTACGCAGCGTCAGAGAAGACGAAGCAACGAAATGCAAAGACGACGCAAGCGATGACGACGAAGGCGCCACCTCCGAGCCTGAGCCTTCCCCCGAGCCTACACTCCCGCCTCCACGTGAGATGACAGAGACCACTGAGTTACTTAGCTGCTTAGCTAGAGAAAGTATCTAATAAGTTACTTAGCTGCTTAGCTAGCGACAGTATCTACCAATTAAGTTACTTAGTTGCTTAACTCATCCACTAATCTACTTAGCTGCTAACACATCCATTAACCTACTTAGCTGCTAACTTCTCTGCAAACTAACTTAGCTGCTGACTCCTCCACTAAGTTATTTAGTTGCTTAGCTAGAGACAGCAGCTACTAAGTTAACTAGCTGCTTAATTCATTCACTAATCTACTTAGTTGCTAACTCATCCACTAAGCTACTTAATTGCTTACCTCCACCACTAAGTTACTTAGTTGCTGACTCCACTAAGCTACTTAGCTGCTTACCTCCTCCACTAAGTTACTTAGTTGCTGACTCTAGTGAGTCAAAGAACAAAAGTGAGTCATAGAACAAAAGCGAGTCAAAGAACAAAAGTGAGTCAAAGAACAAAAGTGAGTCAAAGAACAAAAGTGAGCCAAAGAACAAAAGTGAGTCAAAGAATGAAAGAGAGGGAAAAAACAAAAGTGAGTCAAAGAACAAAAGTAAGTCAAAGAATGAAAGTGAGTCAAAGAATGAAAGTGAGTCAAAGAATGAAAGTGAGTCAAAGAATGAAAGTGAGTCAAAGAATGAAAGCAAGTCAAAGAACGAAAGTGAGTCAAGGAATTAAAGTGAGTCAAAGAATGAAAGTGAGTCAAAGAATGAGAGTGAGTCAAAGAAGGAAAGTGAGTCAAAGAACCAAAGTGAGTCAAAGAACCAAAGTGAGTCAAAGTACAAAAATGAGTCAAAGAACAAAAGTGCAAAAGAGAATGAAATGCATCAGAGAACAAAAGTGAATCAAAGAATGAAAGTTAGTCAAATATGAAATGAGAGTGATTCAAAAACAGAACTGGGTCAGAATACATGGTGTCATGAAGAATCATTCTACTCTTAATTCAAGCCTTGAACTTGACCTAGTAATCGCGTCTCTTTCACGATTATGAGTGGTGGTAAATTGTGCAATTATATGCAAATTATGTTGTGATTACAATAAGTGGTGCAGCCAAACAAAAGAAGAGAATGTGTGAGCGGATATTATTGACCTGACTAACAATTGTTTCAGAAACTAACAACAAATGTGTACAATCAAAGTGGCCACTCAAGCCCTCTTGCAAAATATGAGGCTTTGCAAGAATTAATCCAATGTATTTGCATGAACTTAAGTTGACTTAAAATGCCCCAAAACTGTATTGGTATTTGATTTAGCGCCTGATTCTATTTTGCTCAGATGACAGGACAAAGGCCACCAAATGGATTTGAGCACGAGATGTGATGCCTTTGAAAAACATGTCATTTTGCTACTTTCTTAAGTCATGAACATGATATAACAGCATAATTAAGGATTTAAAGGTTACACACTTTGGAGGTCAAGATGGTTTGTTGGCAGAGATGGAAAGATGGATACAAACAAAGGCTGTGTTACAGAAGAATTGTACAAGTAATGTGATTGAAAATTGCACTTCGTGCAACTACAAAATTGAGCAAATAGCCAAAAATTAATTTTTATTTTCATTCTTGATATAGTTTTGATAATGAGACAGTCTTTGATATAGATGAGGCTCAACTGACATTCCATATTATTTCCCTATGTTTCATGAACAGTGTTTAGTTACAACTTGAACAACCAGTAGAGACCGTTTACTACAGTAGGGATGAACAAACTTGAGTCTTTGCAAGCCTTTTGGTATTGTATCAAAAGTGAAGTGAATAGAAAATTTTTTTAAATTCTGCTTGCCCTGTACTTCAGGTGACCATTTTATTACAAGGAAGGTTTTATAGATGACGGCAATTTAAAGTCAGTCAAAATATGAAGACTGCAATTTCAATTCCCATCAGATACCAGTGTAAGGTTGAGGTAGCTGATGAAGATCCTCCAAAGATGCTGATCATGCATGGTGGCATTCTAAACGACAATGTATCTTTGTAATTGAGGAGCGCAGTGGCTAAAAATAGTAGGAGTGCGCTGACTGCGCTCATTCCCAATAGAGCGGGACGGCTGCATGCTCCAATACAAGTGGGCTGGCAGCAGCACACTCGTCCTGCTACAATAAAATCAGTATGAGCGCATGCTCCAATACGAGTGGGCCAGCAGCAGTGGTAGCGCGCTCATCCCGCTCCTATTGTAGCAGGATGAGAGCGCGGCCGTCCCACTCCTCCCCCCCCTACTCCGCAAGTGGGTAGCACTGGAAGGCTCCGGCCATCCTGGTGGATCAAAATAACCAATCATTTACAAGAATTTGACCATGATCCAATTTAAGCATGGAAACATCTACCTTTAGGGCCACTACTAAAGCTTTCCCGACATTTCCGGATCTGCGAGATTAAGAGCAGATGAATTAGCCTACCTCCTAATTAATTGTTAACAAAAGTGCATGATCACAATTCACACCACAAGATTCCAAATGTATTAAAAATTCATCCTGTTTGAGCCGCAAAATTTCGGAAACAAGTAGGAAAATTCCAATCCTGATCTAATGTAAGGTCAAAGTGGCTGAAGAAGATCTGCGTTAAGATGCCAATATCTTCCACACTCAGGATGATGTATGTTTTCGGTGAATTTTCCCGCGCATTTTCACTTTTTTTAAGCTATTGCTGTGCACAGTTGGCGCAATGTAATGTATTTTTTTACCAGCATAGTACGGCGCACCGCGCAGGTCGTTAAAATGACAAAATAAATTCCCGTGCACCTGGCACATCTTCCTGACCATGGAATATCTTAAGCTAAACGGCCCTACTCTACAGCCTGGCTTGGCTTGTAAATGCCGGATTAATCCATGGAAAACAGCACCATCATAAGTTTAGCACAAGATTTCAAAAAATAATATGTTGAAAATTTGACTCTTCAGAACTAGAATATATTATTAACAAGTAGAAAATTTTCTGGCATTAGCCTCAATTCTTAAAAAATATATATATAAAATAATTTTAAATTTTTACCAGCAATTTTCATAAATTACATGTAAATAATAGGTTTTACCTGTCATTTCATAAAATTTGGCTCAATATTCCAAATTATAATTAATGGTTATTGGTTACTAAATATACTAAACAAATAATTTGGAACATTGTCTAAAAGTTTCCTAAAATTACAGATAAAACAGATTGACTTGCAAGGGATTTTTGAAACTTGCAGGTAAAACTAAACTGTATTTTCTTATTTTTCACTGAATAAATTGAGAAAAGATCATGAAAATTAGTGAAATTTATCTGCTTCATATTCACTAACAGGCAGTCAGGCATTTTTATCTGATTCATCATTTTAGGTGTGTGTAGCTTCTTCCTAATTTTCCACTTTACTTATCCAAAATACTACACTACAATTTGCAAAATCCTACTCTGCAATCTGCATTAGCTAGCCATTAGTATGATTAGTTTAGTTATAAACCAAAGCAATTAAAAGTACTTCAATTAAATAAACTAACCGATAGAACATCATATTTTCAGTACCGGTATGATATTATTCATTTTTATTATATATTAGAACAAAGACAGCAAATTAAAACTTGTAAGTTACAGACTTACAGCAAAATTACACTGCTAGTGCAGTAGTAGTGATAATACTACCTACTAATAGTTACTTACTATTTTCACATTCTTCGTCTAAATTAACCGATAATCCAGGATTTAACAGTAAATTTCTGAACTTTGAATGGCGAGACATTTTTATGACGTTAATTTATTTTACCCGAATAGCCGCTACTACGTTTGAAAACTCGCAATATATGGGATCTGGCTTAGAAAATTAAATGGTACAGCCTCGCAGGCGTCAGGCGACAACGCTCCACTCACGTGCTGACGTGCATTGCGTGGTAGTGGTTTAACTTCGAGTGACGACTGACGAATTGACGATTGCTTCTTCCGTGCAAGCGGAAACTTCTCGTCTTCTTAGGGGTTGAAGTCCACTTGTTTCACATTATTGGCAATACTATTTTAGTTTTTTGACTAATTAACTAATTACAACGTAGACTTATTTATAATAATCATTCTCATTTGATTAAGTTATTTTCTGCACTGCTTTCAATCGCTCGATATGAGCAAACTGTGAGCAGACGCGCTCTCTACAGGTAGATGAGACGTTTCGTTCATATTGACATCTAAGCAATTTTTCTGCCAGTTCTAATCTCCTCACTTTGACTATTGGTTTGCATATAAATTAAAAATCATATACAAAGAAAATAGGGAGTTTGACGGATTGGAATTTTTTACACAGCGTGGGAAAATCCAGAAATCGCTGCTTCATCGTGTGCGTGTTTTAATTCGAAAGAAACATAGGAAGCTCTATCTATCCCCAATATTTCCTCAGCTATTAGAAAGTATGTCTATATCGACATTTTTGTTCAATAAATATTTAACTGGGAATAAATCGCTTTGGACTATCTAATCAAATTTGCTCCTCGTCAGAATCAGGAACAGCTTGGCTCCGCTCAGCATATCTGCAAGAGAGGATTTTCTAAGCATTTACAATGGCTTCAAAGTCGATATTAAAAAGGCCCATAACAAAATGTTGGTGCAATTGTCTAAATTTGAGGCAGCTTTTTATAACATTGTTTGTCATTGAGGGACGCCAGGTGAATGGTGGCAAGGTATAACTATAGGATTTTTCCATGCAGAGAGTCAATTTACTGTTTTGTGCCCGTTGTTGCCAGCATGTAAGCAGTAGTCCACCAAAAGATAAATAGACCCACTTTATGGGTCTTTTTCAAATCAATTAGAAATTTTTTATCCATCCTTAAAAAAACTGAACTAATGGATGGTGGGTCTGGTGAGCATTGGCTAGATGATACTGGGAGTAGGTGAAATCTCAGTGGTTGAACAGGGGATGGAGCATTGGCTGAGTGATGGTGATCAGTAGATGCATTTTGAAGTAGCCGATGACGAACTTCAAGGATGAGTTCTAAATGTCTTCGCTACAGAGAAGCGGAAAAGTTTTCTTCATGTTGTAGCGACAAACATTTTCCGTTAGCAATTTTTTCAACTTTGAGTTCTACTTAAGATGAGTTTTATGTGTTTTTGATAACTTGTAATGGTCTTTGATGAGAAGATAGGCGGCAACCACTATCTGTCAAGGCAGCGGCGGTTGGTCCTACGGTTGCACTGCTACAGCCGCTGCTCTGGCTACAACGGTTAGGTTTTGCCACGTACGAACGCCCAATGTCGTCAAATTAAAACCAATAATAAGGAATTCGATAATACGCCATTTAATGAAAAAATTCCCGCGCAGAAGATTTGTATCTCATAATTAAAATAAACATGTTCCACTGGAAAAACCGTGGGGTTACGGATGATTACAGCAACTTTTGCACGCGGAATCTCGTAAATTGGCATACAATAGCAATTATGAAATTAAATGTAAACACTTAGAGCGCAGTGGATAGGATTTTTCTCATTTTTCCTCACTTCATTATACATTAAAATGGCAAAACGGGGGTTTCAACAACTTACGCGCACGACTATGAGCAGAAAAACTCAATTCAGAACAATCTATTCGAATTGATGCAACTTTTTTGACAGCCATTAGTTCTTATACTGCCGAGTACGATCATTTCACTGAGATAATATGAAGTGTGACCGGCGATGACCTATAAGAGAAACGGGCCTACGGGCAATTTTCACCCAGTTTTTGTTTTTCGTATTTGTTTCCTTCAGAAAATATTTGTCACTGACGTATTTGACCCTTAATATTTGTCACTGTCACAAATAATATTTTATTTTACCCCCTAATATATGTCACTCCCCTAACACACGCAATATGCTCGCCAAAGGCATGTGAATAACTTTGGAGTTATTGATGTTCATTGGAAGCTCAGAAAGGCTCTCGAGATAACTTTCCATGCCATTCAAAAGAAGAAATAGAACAACTTTTTGCTGAATTTTGAAAATCCTGAATAGCTTTTAGAGTCAAACAAATATTCATATTCTTCATTTTGAAACGTCTAAGGAAAGTAAAGGAGTTAAACGCCCAACCCTCCTACCAACCAACCGAGTAACCGAGGAGGCCTCGTGAACGGGTAACTGTTTAGGTTATCAATGTGATGAGGAAAGCTTGTGTACAGACCACTTCTGAATGGCATCAAAGAACCTCAGGCGGTCCTCACTCTGGCACGCTAGGCTGTACTCAAAAGGCCCTTGTTTCTGAGGTGTATGTCAGCTCTTAGTGTGTCATTGAACGGTACCAAGAATGGTTGCTCTATACACCGTTCCTTGGGTTACAATTTCTGAGATTTGATAATTAACTTAAGCTTCTTAATAAAAATTTTATTTAACAGTAAGCTTCTTGTTTAATTGGAGTCAGCCGGCATATTTACTGGTTCATTAAAGTGGGATATGAAAAAAATATTACACGAATAATGGTCAAATGATATATTACTATAAATTTAGGAACAACTGATTGCTCATGATTGACACTCAGTTATGATTGCGTTACGCTTTTCTAAATCAAAAAGGGCCGTAAAATGTCTGTTGCCTCGAGATTACCCGGAATTAATTGAGCATCATTAAAGCATGCAGAATTAAGGCCTCTGATGCCTGCTAGAAAATCGGCTTTTTCGTTATTTCCTTCTTTCATTATTGCGCAAGTCATTTATTGTTTATTTCAGCATGACGAATACTGCATGAAACTTTTAGAGTTTTACTGAGTACTCATTGAGGTTGCAGATTTGCTGTGTTCACAGAATATAGTCAAATTGAGTGCGATGTTAGCGTTAAATTTGAGTGTGTGTTTGGTAGTGGGGTTGTTGGCGACGGTGAGATCAGCGGCTGTGGAGTACAAGGAACCGCAAATTGAAGTGGACACCAGCAAGGACGTCGCAAACCTGGAAGAAATAAAGACCACGAATGTCGGGGGCTCCATGCCAGACAAGGACATGGAGGCCTCAGGAGATGGAGGCTCCATGCCAGATAAGGACATGGAGGCTTCGGGAGACGGGGGCTCCATGTCAGACAAAGATGTGTCGGAATTGAAGGTTTCTAAAAACAATAAAGAACTTCCAACTTCGTGTGATGAAAAAGGAGAATCTCCTATTACCGCCCTGGCTGACCTTGTGAAGGAACTCACGGAAGAAATTAAGGTTCTAAAAAATACTATATCAAACACTTGTGGCGTTAAAACTGAAAACAATTCAGATATAACTGAAGAAGTCGGAGAAGCAAGCAACGAAGACAAAGGCGCAAAATCTGAAGACAGCAACGACGAAGGTGAGTATATGTCTACACGGAGCGACTTGTGGTAAGATGACATGGGCAGTAAACCATTAATGGCTTACTTTATTTATTTATTATGATAGCAAGTGTGTCGTAAACGTCTACAGAAATCTCGACTGGCTGACTATTGTATATTAGACATGTACGAGTCTTAATTAATATACCAGTCACCACAGTTTTAAAATCGCCAATCAACGTTTAGTGGATTACTGCGCTTTTTGGAAGCAAATGTCACTATATTTTGTTGCACTGAAAGTTAATAAAAGTAGGAGTTTAAAACACGTTTGACATGTCTTTCGGTAGAATGTTGAATTCTTTGGTTAAGGTTTTATTACCTTTGGCTATGAATTTTCCAATTATATACGTAAACCTAATCTTTGCCCCCACAGAATTATCGCCAGTGACAAAAGATCAAGTCAATAGTCAATATAGTTACTCATAGCAGGTTTTAGTGTGAGAATACTTGTAACACTCGGTCAATTGCAATCAACATTGATCATTAAAATTCATTTAAATTGAATTCAAAGTTACTAACTGGGTTACTAGGTTTCTTACTGTTCACAGGGGCTGACGCGTTCGATTCCATGCAACGGAATCTCACCGATTGTTTCTTTTTCCCTAATTTCGATCATAAATGAATTAATTTCCGCACTGCCACGCGCCCAGTAACATCAAATTATAATCGCTAACGGCAGAGCAAATACAGACAATGACCATATCAATTAAATTATACTTGCTGGTCAAAATCGGTTGGTTTGATCGGGCAGATTAGCACAGCAAGTTTGGAGAAGTGAGATGCGCGTTCGAGACCCACAACGAGCTGTGAAAATTATGCGCGGAGTAACCAAAATTTCATTCCAATGCACTTCAACTGCAGTTCCTTTTGACTTTGCTGCAAATAAGGAACAAATTTGTTGATAAGATTCTGCTACATTAGTGCTACTAGACTTGTATATGTGAACACATAGAACATATAGAGGCATAATTACTAACACTGTGCCCTGCTCCTGGCTGTGTTATGCATCCATTAATGAATCAATCGATGTCAGTGTAATGCTGTATAGTTTCTTGAATAACAATTGGTGGATGGGAATGTGTAATAGGTGTATTGTAAATTCGGCGGTGGCTTTGTAGTAATACACCAGATTCTGAAAAGCGATGCTGAGATGTACACCAAATCTGCTGCTCGTGCTGATGTCAGTCCATTACCTTTGCTGCATTGTGTAAAGGAGGATCAGATGAATTAACTTCATACCGATGCAGGTGTTGGTGATTCTTTTACCATATGATTCACACAGAAAATTGTATGGGTAATATTGTCCAAAAAGCGAAGCACTTTTGGTACGTCACTCTATTGCGTCAGACCAAACCGGGTCAGGGTGACCCACTTAAGAACAAAAAAGGCATTGCTTTTAGGACAAGCTCACTCATTTTTCTGAATGTACTACCCATGTGATTGATAAGTGAGACCAACTAAAACAGGAAGCGCTGTAGCTCGTTGCTGTACTGCAAGCAATGCTGCCTGCCATGCTGCTGCCTAGACTTAATGCCTATCACAGCAATGATGCTGCAGTATTGATTGCTTACAGTCGAGTTTTGGCCTACATGAAGCGGCGGTGAAAAGTAAGGGCTAAGCAGCCAGCCCTTGGAATGAATGCGACGAAATTGTAACTTCATTGTCCCATGTTTTATTCATGTGGCAGCATAGATGGTGGCAATGCCACTTCTAATCTAATGGGATTCACTTCTAATGAAGGATCACTTAGCATAATAATCAATGAAAAGCACTTCTGTTGCATCCAACTTCTATACTTTTCTTCGTGATGCTATTCAAATATTCAAAAATTTGATTTGCTGCACACTGTATATATATAAGGTGAATTCCCTTTGATATAAAGATGAAAATATTGTTATTGTAATAAAAATTATTTACATGGTTGTGAAAATTATTTGCATAATTTTTGTGATAACTAAAAGAGAATACATAGATAACCGGTTTTTCCTGTATTTTTCTTATGTTGAAAAAATGCTATTTCTTATAGATTTAAGAGCGTGGTTTGAGCCGTGTTCTATATTCTGATAATTACACACGGTTGAACTAATTCAATCATGTAACAATATGTAGCCGTGGCAGTCAAGTGAGCAGCGCAAAGGACTACATAATGAGTCTCATAATGAGACTACATAATGAGCCTCATAATGAGACTACATAATGAGCCTCGATCATTATGAAACTACATAAAAGGCGTTGTGTGGGAGGAGGCGTTGCTGAAGTGCTTCCATTATCTCAAGTTCGCATAAACGCAAAATTGCGCATAAAAACAACCCACCGTTGTACAAAATTTAATAATGCAATGTTTATATACTAATAATGTTATATAACAACAGTACGCAATAATACCGTGATAACATTCTTAGTGTTAACGGAGTTAGTGAGCTTTATTAATTAAACGCATTAATTAACGCTACAGCACGTCATTCTAGAGTGATATCACGCCATCGCAAGTATTTGGTTCGTATCGCTGGTTTCGTTTGCGTATAATTTTCTGTTTTTGAGGATGTACAATTGTTCACTTGAGAACATAACTTTTAAATCCGTCTGGCTGCAATTTAACTATAAAAGTATCTACATAGCTCAATTTTGTATAAAATGTTTTCAATTGGACAATTGAATTGGACAATTCAATTGTCTATTATTTGGATCTATGTATGAAGATCATATCTGCCAACTACCTTAACTAAGTTATTTTTAGTTATTTAAGTTACCAACTACAAGCGGTAATCCAGCTCTCGATGATGCAATTTGTTAATTCATATATGAGTTGGTAATTCATAGATATTATTGATATATCA
The DNA here is from genome assembly GCF_000764305.2 of Hyalella azteca. NCBI lineage: Eukaryota > Metazoa > Arthropoda > Malacostraca > Amphipoda > Hyalellidae > Hyalella > Hyalella azteca. The sequence goes on from NW_025941759.1 coordinate 126,839, forward strand.
TATATACCGTCCTATATTAATTTGAAGTAATTCTGTGACTAATTAATCCAACCTGTTATTAATTAGAAAATAAAGAAAGAGATATAACAAACGGATGCACATCGGTGATTTTCAGTCCGAATCGCACCGGCAGCTTGACTTGAGAAGTGTTCTGTGTTCGCTAAATGATGATAGAAATTATTGTCAACGTAACCAATGCATCAAATAGGCAATAATTTTCCGATTAATTGGTTAAAAGGAAGATTGGTTAAAAGGAAGATATGTCAATTTCGCAGATGTTAACGCATTGGACGAAAATTTAGTGTCATGACTGTTATCAATGCATGTTTGTATGTGTTATCAATGCATGTTTGTTTATCTAATTCCAGCATTTTTTCTTCTTTTTGTGACAGAATCCGGAGCGACCAAGGAAGAGCCGTCAATGGAGGATAAGGTAGATAACAAAGACGAAGAGAAGGATAAGCCTGACGAGGGGAAAGAAGACGAAGCAACGAAATGCAAAGACGACGCAAGCGATGTTGCTTAGCTAGAGACAGTGACCACTGAGTTACTTAGCTGCTTAGCTAGAGACAGCAGCTACTAAGTTACTTAGCTGCTTAGCTAGAGACAGCGACCACCTAGTTACTTAGGTGCTACATTCTCACTGAGAAAACTAATTTAGGAAGACATAAGCTGAAATAAACTCATTAGGCTCTCCTGTCGCATATCGTTGCGGCTGATAGGTTATTTACATTACGTACGGCGGTATGAAATCTTCAAAGTAAATTATCAAATGAAAACCATTGATATCACCATACCGCATTATTGTTACTTTATGATCAATTTATCCATATTTATTTCAAATTACTTCGTGAATGATAACAGTTATAATATTTTTGCGACAGCGGAGACGTGTCCAGCGCCGTTCCAGCTGCTGGCCGAGAGCTGCTACTACATCCAGACAGACCCGCGGGAGTGGAAGTCCTGGGGCGAGGCGCAGAGTTTCTGCCAGCAGCAAGCGGGCACCCTCGCCGCCCCACACCGCCCTAACCAGCTCAGAGACTACCTCAACACCTACTATTGTGAGTACCACCAGCTCAGAGACTACCTCAACACCTACTATTGTGAGTACCAGCTGCTCAGAGACTACCTCAACACCTACTACGGTAAGGACCAATATACCAGGACCACTTAAATGACCTTAGCTGAGAGTTAGAGGGGTCCACATTCAACTTACTTACTAACATAAACCATAAAAAATCAAATTCATGAAACGTTAATCCAAAACAAAGTTCTTATAAAACGCAATATTCATGGCTATGGTTATAATTTCATTAATTACAAGTTTTACTTCGCACTCGAGCAGTTCACAACAGCNAAACACCTACTACGGTAATGACCACCATACCAGGACCACTTATATGGCCTTAACTGGGAGTTAGAGTGGTCCACATTCAACTAACAGAAACCATTTAAAATAAAATTCATGAAACGTTAATTAAAAATCTCGTTCTTATTAAATGCAATATACATGACTATGGATATAATTTCATTATATTACAGGTTATTCTCAAAATTCGAGCATTTCACAACGGCATTTCTTTCGCGTGTGATCAAGCAGCATAGAATCACCAAACATTTGTTCGTTCGTGAATTAGAAGGATGACTTGAAACTCACTCAGCAAAATGATTGGGTCATGTTGTCCAAAAATTACACTTTTTCTTACCTACAGCACCAACAGAAAAAAATTTAACACTGATCCTTTTGCTGGGCCAAACTGGGTTAGCATGACCCACACAGAGAAAAAAATGCATCGCTATTTGGAAAAGGTTTCGCTCATTTCTGTGAATGCTGTTGGTTGTTGCGTACAATAAGATACAAAGGCTCCTTGATACGACGATAAGTTAAGACTTAACATTAACTGCTGGCCGTCAGAGGCCCCATGCCGAGTCCATGCATATGACTCATCAACTTGATAACAGCTATACAACTCGGTAGGGTACGTTGCAGCACCAGAAAGTTTTACCGGTATCCATCCGGTCATTTTTTTTTAATTTCGAATTTGTTCGGGAGGAGGGGGGATTTTCCAAAATTTTCCCAAAAAATTTCAAATTTTTTCCCCTCCGCCCCCCCCCCTTTTTGCAAAATACAATCCAAACTATAATAAAAAGAACTCGGTAGGGTACGTTGCAGCACCGGAAAGTTTTACCGGTAGTACAAAATTCCTCGAATTAAGGGCATAAATCATTTACTTTTAATTCTGACGTTTCCCTGTTTAATTATAGAACCAAGTAAATTTTCGTCAGCTGTTTTATTTCTACATAATATTTAAGAAATGTCTACCAATCAGTTGAATCATGTTAATTAGTTTTGTTGAAGACCAGACTATTAATTTTACTACTACTTATTTTTATTATTATTATTAGTTTTGCAAAATCTTTAATTTACGAGAAAATGAATATTATTTATGCAAAACACGCACAAAAAAGGGCTGATGGAAACTTTATCATTGAACTACAAAACCGAACTATAAGTCTAATTTGTATAATTTTAAAACTAATAAGAGAATTAAGAACTGAAACTCACTCTTTTTTTGATAACAAAACTTTGATTAAATATCAGCATCGGCCTAAAGAAGCAATATTCAATTTAAATGTATTAAGGGCCAAAAACAAATGCACAGTAGTGATGGGAAACATAAAATGAAAAAATTGTATATTTTCTCATGAGAATTACACTTATTTTTATACAATAATAAGTGCTGCTTCTTTCCCTCTTGTCGTAATTGTTTTTTTTTTTATTGTCGAAATATTAACATTTTCGTGTGTGTGCCCGCAGCCAACGTATTTTGGGTGGGCGGCCGCAAGGACAGAGGTCAATGGGTATGGCTCAACGGCAACGGCTTGTCTGACGACGACTGGAAGACGGGCAAGCCGGACAGACATCCTTCCAAAATGTGCCTGCAACTCGACGCTTCGAGCAGCTACAAAGGCGTCAACCACTTCTGTGGCGAGAAGTTCTCTTTCATTTGTGAACATAGACAAGGATAAAGACGAGGACTGTGCATGTAAAGAATACCGGCCACAGGCAAATACTTTCGAGCAAAATAACAGACAAGCATATTGAAAACACCTTTGTTTTGTATGCCATTCTTTAGAGATTAAAAGGTTAAATTGGAAACTACAGTGTAAAAGAATTAACTCTTACGTGGTTAATTAAAAGGAAAACGAAATAATGGAAATTGCAGGAGAAATGATGTTTTATGCTGATGAATGGTAACTTGAAAATTTGTATTTTTTAAAAAGAACCCGTGTAATTCGCAATTCTCGGGATCTGGGAAATCATCGCCTGATGACACTTTGTCACGACATAAGCAAACTATTAATATTTTTGTTAAGTTGCAGTAAGCAATTCGTTCTTCGTTGAATCACTTTAAGTACGTAGTGCCGATGACACAATCTCTCAGAACTGATGCTCAATTTTCTCGTCGACTACTAAACGGACTAAAGTCGAAAATATTTGATTTATAAATATTTATCCTGTTCTTAATAATCCTACTTGTAATTACAATTATTTATAAATTTTTAACTAAAATTTTATCTTACAAAGACTGCTTTGAAATAGAACCCGATCTTCTAGTTGATTCGAAAGCATTTTAAATATTTATTAATACGGCGCATCATTGTTTGCTTTTTTATATTATTTACAAATAAATTATATTAATGTGGTTCTCTACTTCTACCTATAACTGTCGTATGAATTAAATATACTGCCTTGAATGATTTCCGGAATCCGGTGATACGGAACTACATAGCACGAACGCGGAACGCATCCAGGGTTTATGCCGTGCGGTAGGAACATAAATGAAACAAATGATAAACGTTTTGTCTTTAATGAATAAATCAACTCTCGAGATAAATACAGGCGACTTGCATAGGAAAGCATGGCGAAGAGAATCATTAAATCTTTCGCGACGCTTTAAAAGTTACTAGATTTCAAATGGGAATTTTTATTTCTGGCTGGAGTTACTTAGCTAAAAATTGAGTTTAAAGTCTCGTGATTTAATCATTGATATGCTCGTCCGGCAAGTTCAACTCTTGCCGAAGTTTTTTGGCACTTATCAGGATTACTATAGAATTATATTCGCTCACAGACATAATATACGGAATAACTACACGATTCAATTAGTATCCAATTACATTTTCCATTGCTGAAAATTTAGACTATATTTAGCGGTGAAAATAATGCTTTCCAACTCAAACTTTCAAGTTTCTCGAATAAGTGAACACGTTTGGAAGCATAACCATCGATTTGGCATTTAATTACTTGAAAAAAAGCTTACAATTTTAAAGGAATATTTACAATACGTATTGCCGAAAGACGCTTATTGTCTTTATTGCCCTATTAAACGCTTACCTAGTGCGAAGATCAGCAATGGAAAATCAAACTGAACTTCACATGGCGCTAAGCGGTGGATAAATTCCATTGTAGGCGAGAGGTTAAATGCGTATAAAAGTCGCCATACAAACTAAAATTTTTAGAAAGGAAATGGAACAACAAGAGCTTTAGCAGTTCATGAAGGTCAGGGGCCGGATTATCAAAACTTCGTAACTCTTTGTACTTACGACAAAAAAGTTCTGTGGTAGGTAAATACACCCTAATTTTGGCAATATCAAAACGTTCGTTCGCAAGTCTTAGCTAAAAGCCTAAATTTTTTTCCCGCGCAAATGTTTTTATAATACCACCGCTAGTATTACGTTGTCATAGCAACGCCACTCGTAAGTCGATTTTGCGTACTTACGAAGTTTTGATAATACGGCCCCAGGCTCACAAACAGCCCCACTTTACGACGTGAGAACGTCCTAATTACACGGGCTCGGGCCAAATAACAGATGATCGCAAGTTTCATATTAAAATGTGGTTCTCTACTTCTACCTATAACTGTCGTATGAACTCAATGTAATGCCGTAAATGATTTATGGTATCTGGTGATACAGAATTATATAGAACGAACGCGGAACGCATCCAGTGAATATGCAGTAAGGTAGGAATATGAATGAAACAAATAATAAACGTTTTGTCTTTAATAAATAAATCAACTCACGAGATAAATACAGACGACTTGCATAGGAAGGCATGACGAAGAGAATCAATAAATCTTTCGCGACGCATTAAAGTTACTAGATTTCAAATGTGTATTTTCATTTCTGGCTGGAGTTAGTTAGCTAAAAATTGAGTTTAAAGTCTCGTGATTTAATCACTGATATGCTCGTCCGGCAAGTTCAACTCTTGCCAGAGTTTTTGACACTTATCAGGATTACTATAGAAATATATTCGCTCACAGACATAATATGCGGAATAACTTCACGATTCAATTAGTATCCAATTACATTTTCCATTGCTGAAAATTTAGACTATATTTAGTGGTGAAAAGAATACTTTCCAAATCAAACTTTTAGGTTTCTCGAATAAGTGAACACATTTGGAAGCATAATTATCGATTTGGCATTCCATCGCTGGAGAAATAACTTACGCTATTAATGGAATATTTACAATACATATTGCCGAAAGGCGCTTATTGCCTTACTAAAAGCATATCTAATGCGAAGTTCAGCCACGGAATATTCAGCTAAATTTCACACGGCGCTAAGCGATGGATGAATTTAATTGTAGGCGAGAGGTTAGAGGTCTTAAAAAGTCGCTATGCAAATGAAAATTTGTAGAAAGGAAATGGAACAAAGACAGCTTTAGGAGTTAATACAGGTCAGGCTCATTAACAGACGCACATTATGACGTGAGAACGTCCTAGTTACATGGGCTCGGGCCAAATAACAGATGATCGCAAGTTTCATATTACCGATGGACGACAAGCTAAATTCACTACACTGACACGCGGACATCGTTAGGGCAAGTGTCCGTAGCTGGCGGACATCGTTAGTACAAGTGTCCGTAGCTGGCGGACATCGTTAGTGCAAGTGTCCGTAGCTGGCGGACATCGTTAGTACAAGTGTCCGTAGCTGGCGGACATCGTTAGTACAAGTGTCCGTAGCTGGCGGACATCGTTAGTACAAGGACTCAATTAATCAACACAAACGTCTGGGAAATCGGTAGATACAAACTGAAGACATCAACTTCCAGCAAGGAAGGCAATCGTTACGTCAAATTATATAAATATAAATCCGTATAAAATGATCATATTAGTTCCGATATTAGTTCATACAATGATCACATTAGTTCCGATATATATTAAATATATAAGCACTCAACTCGCCTAAAAAATGTGCGTTATTATTTTTACTCGATAACCTCATACCCACCTTAAAATTTACATTCACAGTATCACGAATTACGCAAAATTTAAGAAGCATGTTTAGGTTTAGGATATTGACAGGAAATGAAAACCGTAGAATGAATCCATTCATACCCGATAAGCTTAGTCGTAGCTACAACTAAGACTAGTCCGTGATAGTATTACCACTCGATGGAAAACAATTTGTAGAAAGTATAATACTAAGTGTACAAATTTACAGATTTCAAATACTTACAAATATTTCACAATACCATTTCAGAAGACAATTAAGAAACATACAAATGTATTTTATCGATGCAATATTATTTTAAGTAATGGACGACGTATTCAGAATCAATACCTACTTATCGATATAAATCAGTTCTGTATTTGATCGTACAAATGTATATATACTCCTATAATCACTAGTCGGGATTGAAATACGCCAATATAATTTCATTCTATACAGATAATTATAATATAAAATTATCAGTCAATAACTGACGCATTCTTACTATTATAAAAATCGAAGACACTACATTGATATTGGCTTATTTATTTATTAGCAAGATTAACAAAGTTCCCTTACATTAATGCATAGATTTTAACATCAAAATGCAATCTGCAAGCCATGAGTCGCGGCCAAGGGAAAAATTAAGGCTAATCACCTATGCCCCGCAGACCAATGAGCGTTTAATATGAAAACAAGCATGCAAAAGCACGCGCTTATTGGGACCATATAATTAGGATCAAATAATGTTGTGTTACTCCTGAGAAGAATATGGCATATGAATAAATTTTTCGATGGAACCATAATCAGAAATTATATGGATTTTTACAACACATGGGGAAAGCAGAGCATAAATTGTAAAAATGACAGCTACGTTAACATGAACATCGGACGTAAAAGTAAAAGGATACGTAGAGCACATTGCATGACACGTACAATAGGTATATATCTCAACAGCGTACCATAAACCCAACCACGTCAATAAAGTAACAAAATTTACCATGCATAACAAGAAAGGACCACACAAAATATTGACTAATTGATCAGAGTATAGGCAGTTTACTGCGTGTGAGATGATAAATTGAAAACACTGCCGCGACTAGAAGCTTTGTTTAGGTTGTACATTTTCTCTTCTGAAATCATTTTCTATTTCTTTCTGGTTGCCCCAAGACGTCATTGGAAATTATGTAAATATTGTTGACCAAATGCTTAAGCTATAAAGGAACTCAGCAGATACAGGCGGATCTTGGTATTTGACCAGTTCTATGTTGTTCAAAATGACGTTTTGGTCAATGTTATTGTAAATATAATTGGAACACAATCAGGCCTAACAGAAACGTGCGCTGCTATGTCGCTGTGATGAAATATTGCAATGGTTGTCTTGCCTAAATGCTACCTAATGTTAAGGTTTGTAATAAATTATACAACGATCATAACGTTTAAAGTAAGATAAAAGAAATCAATAGTTTCAACCACACTCTGATGAGCATCATTAAAACCTCCTGCCTCATACTTAACGGAGGCAATCCCTAGTTGGTTGCTAAGATTTTTAAAGATTTTCATTCAAATGGGCCTAAGGTTTCAAAATAAAAATTTTAATGGACGACGGCGCCAAGCTTGAGCATCTCAACTAATAACTTGATATTCCACGCATGCCGTATACCAGATACGAGTTCAGCAATCAGAATCTAGATATTTAAATGATGAAGAATAATAATGACTTGCTTTAAAGTCAGTAGACATAACTGATACGTAGATATATTTACATGCTCGTACCACCAAGTTACTTGCATAGGTAGGTATCCATATCATGCTTCTCAATCACCTTAATTTATTTGGAATATTACCTACCTTAATATTAGATCATGACGGATATTAGATCATGACGGATATTAGATATTTCATATTACTTTTAATGAAAAAAATGGCAACGTTCATAATGCAGTAGAAGTAAGAAACTTAAATAAATTAGTCTTCTCACTATATACATAACAAGTGTCTTCCAAGCCAACAATCTGAACAAAAATGAATGGCCAACAATAGAAAATTAATTTATAAAAAAACCCATACCATAAAAAAATGTCTCACTGGGCACATTTGATTCACAACCAGAATAATTTATTTTATTGAAGTTTAAAATATTGTTTCTACTACTAGAAAAAAATTTTGCATCTAAACTTCTGCCTACAATTCTGAGCAGTATTGGATCAGACATATCTTCAACAATTAGATAATTTTTTTTGCTAACATTGGCGATATTTTTCCCTGGATGGCGAAATTTAATTCAGTGAGGATCTTGTCACTTGTTTATTCTATTTCCAGCTAACTTAATTTAGCTTTATTACTTAAATTATGGCTGCGTTATGTCAGTCACCAATCTCTTCAACTAAAATCTTAGCCATGCCAGGCCCGTGGTTGCCACAAGAGTAAGAATCTTGTGAGAAAAATCTTTATAATAATTCATGAATGCCTTCAGACAATATGCATGCCGTTCACGACTCGAGTCTCACCACCATCATCTGTCTGCATACTTGCAACAGAATGCTCTTCACCTTCAGTAAACCCATGACTGGACTGAGAGAGCATGTGATCGAACAAATTAAGGCGGCTGTTGATCACACGCTGGTAGAACTTGTAGATCACTACCAGGAAGAGCAGGATTATAGGTACCAAGACACAGGTCGCGACGTACGCAGACACTCGCGATACCGGGTAGAACTGAACCCACACGATCAGGCCGATCTCCATCAGGAACAGCATGATGCCGAACACAGTAGAGCACATCCACGCCAACTCAATGTATCTGTTATAAAATTTAAATATATTATTGATTTATGAATACATTATTGTGACGTCTGGTAGAAAACTTTGGGGGTATGTCACGTACGAGGGCACATGAGCAACAAATAAGACATGAAAAAGGATATGATTGAATAAAATCAGCTTTGTACAACATGGAAATGATCTGCAAAAATTGAAACTAAGCAAGAGAAATGATACTTCAACTGCTTTTAAATGTCATTAAAACAAGAATGTTGTCATTTTAAGGATTTTAAATCTTCTTAATTTTCACGTTTGACTAATGACTTATTTACTTTAAAAATGAAATAGTCATATCATCTTAGCTAAACTGTTATTCATAAACTTTCTGGAAAAAACTATTAAAATCTTGACTACTTCTTACAATCAAAATTTTAGCGTCTAAGATCAGCATCTTTCTCATCAGAAGGCGATCATCATAATTTAATCCTTAAAAGTAGTGTAATTACTTCCTCATATGAAGATGAGGCTGATAAAGGCCTTCCTTGTTTTTCTCTGGTGCATATTGTGGCAAGAGGGGCCCAGTTGCAGTGTTGTCCAGAGTGTGGCCCGCTGCCACCTCTACGTGAGGCAGCAGGCACGTGGAGATCATCAAAGCAAGAAGATGAACAGATACCAGCACCACAGTGCATACACTAAATGCTATCAGCAGGCCAGGTGGTAGGCCATTTTTCAGGTCCATCTCAACCATTGCTACCTGAAGGGAATCATATGTTAACTTTACTTGATACTGGAAATTATACTGTTGCTGGTGCAATGGGATGGTAATGTTAGGTTCTTCATATAAAATTATAAACTATAAAATAAATGAAACATTGAATAACAGATTTGGTTTGCGATTAAATGTATACTAAAATAACCACCCTGTCTACAATAATACCAGGTACAGTATTTTCAGATACAATGTTCACAAGAATATTTGATCGTTATTTATCAACACAATTTATATACAATTTCACTATATTCAAAGCACAAATAATCTTATTGAATTATGTCTAGTTAAACATACTTTGAAGTCAGAAACATTAAAAAAGATTTATTCAGCAACATTCACACTACCATTGCAAATCCTGATAGCAGTGCAGATGTTCGTGATGAGGCCTTGAGTTTGGATCTTGCCAGTAGAAGAGTAGTCTTCTCATAATGATCCTGAGGGCTGAGGTAAACACCAGCAGCATCCCCAGCTGCGCCATAAGGAGAGGCCATCATAGCTTCCTTCTCACTAGCTGCTCACGGAGATAATTATCAATTGCAGGAAAAATATTTATTAAAGAGATAAAATAAATTCTCAATGCAAAATAAACAAAAATATACATCTGTGAGAAATTCTAAATTTCTTAACAGCTCAATTCTAATTTCTCACCAATAATTTCTAAATCCATGCCCAACCAAGTCTTCTAAATTTCTAACCAAAATTCTAAATTTCTCATCAATAATTTTTGAAATTTCACCTCTAAATATTCTTCCATGATACTACTGGGAATATGAAATAATTTAGTTCTAGCACGCAATGCAGTTCAGAGCAGTGGCTGGTTCAATCAGACTTATGTTATGAGCTTCCATATAGATTTTCTCTAAATTTCCAAATTAATCAAAAAGAAAGTAAATACACTGGGCACCAAAAACCTCAGGTTAGTTGCTGCATCATAGTGAATCTATATCATGACAATAGACATGGTAAATTTGTCTTGAGAGACATGATTGGCATGCAATTTAATCTTGACTAGTTTTTTCTTATTTTCTGCAGTATTAACTTCCTGAAGACACATACAACTTCATTTTCTTATCTTTCTGTGTCATTATAAGTTTTAACCATGTAACGTCATGCCCTGTAACCATGTAACACAGTAACGTCATGCCCTGTAACCATAGTGACAAACCAGAGAATTTCTAGTATCAGTTCATTTATAATTTCCTTATTTACTCAAAATTTAAACCAACATCTCATGTATGATAATGCTGGTATGATGGTATCCATGATAATTTACTGGTCCACTTATCATGACTTATGGGACTCAAAAATGAACTTGAGGGAGAGTCTAAAAACTCTCTACTTTGCCTGTTTGCCACTATGCCTGTAACCGGTTAACATCATGCCCTGTAAGTGGCTGTAACCATGTAACGTCATGCCTGGCCCCTGAGCCAACTTGAACGGCTGAACCCTTAATACTTCATGCCAGGCTGCCTTAAGTGCAGGCTGCAGCTGTAATGCATTGGCCCTATTGGCTATTCTTTCTACCTGGACTGGGAAGTGGGAACAATACTATCATTATTTTTCAAAAAACAATTAAATTTGGTTTTTGATAAATAGCAGATTGATAAAATAGTAAAGTAGCACAAATACAAACAATGAGCAGATTCCAACTTTCCAAGATTTTAATCAACAGTTATCCCTTGCCTTTCTTTCTCAGTTATTCTTTCAAGATATTTTTTCTCCTCTTTACCTTTTAATCGGTATTCTTTAGGGCTTAGGTGACTCCTGTAATTTTGTATTAAAGTGTTATATATTGATTATGCATAATAATTCTATGATAGAAAAATCAATAATGTATATACAAGACTAAATTTATATTGTTATTAACAGAAATTCTCAGAATAAAACATCCTCACTAAATTTCTTTGTTTAACCATTCAAATTAAGCAATCATCAAACAAAATTTATTTTAATTTTATAACTTAATTTGAAAAAAACTACCTAGTCAATTTATTTATGTGCAAATTCTACAAAATTAAAGTATTACAATAACATACTTAAGTTATAACTTACATAGACTGCTACTGAGTACAGACAATTGCAAGAGATTTGAGATGAGTACAGCAACCACTAGCTACCTAGGAACCTAGCTAGCTATTGCTTAGTAGGCTACGTTGGTAAAAAATAAATCCTGGTAACACTTTATAGAAAAAAATTATGCATTTGAACTTTGAAGAGATTTTAATGCAATTCTGTTGCAAAATTCAATATATACAAAGCAAATTTCAGCTCTTCCTCTTACAAAAATGAAACTTTCCTCAACTAAGTGCGCATATTTGCAAGACGGGTCTCATTTATTTCGCAAGCAAACTTGCACAACCTCAGTCATCTAAACATTGGTCATCGCATGCAACGGAGTACGCAATGTCGGAAAAGTGATGCTTACCCATTTCCGTGCGAAGCAGGCCCATATTTGATGCTACCACACCGAACTGGATAGTTAAAAAACGAATATAACTGAGTTAACACTGGTGAAGCTTCAATATGTTATATTACATTACTGTCTTTTAAAAATAATAATGAAAGAGTGCGAAACGTAATTAAACTAGCATGTCCTTTGAACTGAACAATGAAATTGGGACAACAATTGTTTAACTAAAGTTACTTATCAAGTTGTGCTCGCAAGTAACGTTCCTGACATCTGGTGGCGGTATGGAAGGCGATGATTCAATTCATGTCACATGTTTATCGTGTAGCGCACAATGCTCAGTACGCCACGCGTCATTACTATTGTGATCGCGTCGTCTCCAAGCAGCTGTCTAGCGTGTATAAATCTGTAAACGGAAATTCCGTTCTCGGATCACATTGTCAGTAATTTGAAGAAAAACATATATACGACCAAATAATTGGTACTACAATGTACAGCCGCATTCCCGCACATATACTTTTGCCGGTGTAATAGCTTTCACCCCTCACATGATCGCAATATTCTGGACACAATGAGGGTTTTTAACGAAAAAAATGAACTGAATATTAATATTTACAGAATTATTTATTTAGATGCCATCTAACAACTGACAAAACCGTGTGAGGTCATTTGAGATCACAATGACCTCAATGAAATGCATTATACCAGTACCATCGCTCAACACTTGTTATACCCATATTATATACCAGTACCATCGCCCATGATTCTTCAGTCATCAACGAGTGGGCTCGTTACCACTGCAAGTGTCTGACCAAAAATTTATTATCAATTAATGAAAAATAATCACCTGCTGTTTTTTTTTTTCATTCATATCATAAATCGTCCATTTTTAGTTTAAAGGAAATACTAACTCCACTGTTACGTATTTACGTATTGATCAAATTAGAGTAGAACTACTATGCTGTCAACAGTAGGTCATGTAAGGCCAGCAAGCCTTTATACTTCAGTGTATACCAGATTCCACCAAATACAGTTCCCCAAACCTATAGTCTCGTCTCTGCCCATCTTCCTCCTTAGCTAGCTTGGACTTAGAAGTCATACGACTAGCAAACGTAACACGTACAAAGGTTAGCACTCATACATTGTTTTTCAGACATCGATACCCGTATCATCCAAGATACAATGCAGTTGTTATACACGGCTCATTGGATCCGTATCGTTGGATCCGATGACAGCGTTGGCGCTCCAAGTATGAACGCGTTCAAGAACAGACTAGATAAAGCTATGGAAAAATATATGTTCTGATTTGAAATGCCTAGCACGATATCGAACCCGGTGGAAGTCGAGTAGCTATTTCAAACTTTCGTCAGTCATGAAAAATACGGTCAAATGACACGATTTCGATCTTATGTGAACAAGGCACGAAAAGAAAAAAAAAAGAATCGGCGACAGGCCACATCAGGCCTACACTGCAGCGCCGAGATCACTATGTTATGTTATGTAAATAATTAATACCATGCGATGCAATACTACAAGCGTAACTGCTTCAGGTGCTGCATGATGAACTCGAACGTGGAGGATTCCATGCTTAAAACAACGTCGCATCAAGTACCCATTTTCAAATTGAATGGCTAAATATCTCGAAACAAACATGTCGGCCTCCGGAGATGACATAGGAGTCTTCTTTTCTATCCTAACCCAGGCAGAAATCGCCGTGGTCGGGAAGCCAGATGCGGGTGATCATTCTTTCCCCAACGGTTGCACCAGTGCAGCCTCAAAGTAATAAAGGACCAGGCATGTCCAAACGATCGAAACAATCGCTCCTGCTTGCAAGAAACGTCCAACGCCCATGCTGTGCCGGACCGAGTCTGAGCAAACGGCAGTTATGTGACATAAGTTCGACATTGACGGATGACGGTCTGTTTACGAAGGTATTTGTGCTAAACGACCTAGGTTCGTGCTGGTAAAGCAAAACAAGTTCTCAATGTTTTTGTAGTTTGTGATCGGCTCTCCACCGATGAAGAACTCTTGCTTTGGAAGAAAACCCTACAAACTTTTATAGAGAATTATTCTGTATTTGCAGCTCCCTGTAGGTCTATTGCCTTACACAAGACTTCCGACCAACTCTCTTGCTTGGCCATCGAACGACGTGACGACGCACCCCTTTTCACTACATAGACACTTTAGGAATAAATTTGTAAAATGAAGTTCCATAGCAGGTAACCACGCAAGAGTTTCTCAAGTCGAAACAGATCTTGACTAAATTAACGACAAAGTCATTTACTGATTTTACGTCCGAAAAAGTGCTGTCAGAATTTTTTTCTGCTTCGATTTTGATAAGCGCGCTTAGTGCTACTTTTTTTATAAGTTTTCTGCGCACGAGTTTGTAAAATTAAAATATATCTTGACTCAATTTACAACAAACATATTCATTCACACTACGTTCCTGCAAGCGTTAACCATTTTTTTGCCCGCTACGTTTTTAATTAGCATGCTAAACGCCAAGTTTTAGCACGTTTTCCACCCATACGTTTTTCAAATAGAAACCGATCTTCACCTTAAATAACAACGAAGCAATTTATTAGCGACACATTTCTTCATGCGTTGTCAAAAATTTTTCGTCTGCTTCATTTTTAAGTTGTGGGTAGTAGTACCTTAATGACATGAGTCTATAAATACTCTCATAAAAGGTCGTTACAGTTTAAACAAGTCTGATTAGAAAGAAAAAAAATACAACTCGGTTACACAAGAACGACTCACATTAATCTCAACCGAACCTGGTCGAAAACTACTATTTAATTCCACAATATAGTAGACTAAGCCTTAAAGGCTCATTATACATGTGAAAATTCATACTGACACCTAAATAAATAACGCTAACACAAAATGTATATGTTTCCTTAAGAATCTGAATGACCCTGAGCTCACGCGTCATTCGACATTTGCTGCAACGTTCTGAGTGAAAATGAGACAAAAAACTAAGTATTCTTGCTCCGAGACAGCAGAGCATTGTGGACGGTTTTTGAAAAAAAGAAAAAAACGATGCACTGAAAACATAAATCTTAATATTATAAATTGCACATACGCGTCAGTCCACTAGAATTATTCATCTAGTACTCCACCCACCCACTACATAATAATAATAGCTGTTTCAGCGTTATATAGGCCGTAGGCCTGTCGCAGATTCTTTAATGTCGCAGAATATTCAGAGCTTGTTGCGGTCTCGAACGCGCAACTCATTGCTCCAATTCTGCTGCGCTTATAACCACCCGGGCCCCTTGCCGATTCTGACCAGAAACTGGCTCACAGCTAGAGCTGGGATCGAACCCGCACCTCTCTGCTCCAATCTTCGTACTCTGTGAACTGTAACTACTGGTCCACCCTGCCCATAAGTACATGAAGAAGAGTTTTTATTGAATTCTGAATTATCTACTGTACCTTGATGAAAGAAAGAAACAAATATGATATTCTAAGCATTCTTCACTATGCCAAGAGGTGTGAAATTGCTTGCGCGGGAGGTAATTATCTTTAACCCGTCATTCCCATGGATGTCCCCGTTGGCACTCGCAATTCAAACATTCCAGTTTCTAAGGGGAGTGAAAATCATGGTTGTATTAATTCAACCATGAGTGAAAATTATTTAAACATAATTTTAGGTTCTAACGTGCTTAATTATTCAGCAGTCAGAATATTTGGTATTACTTTAGATTAAGTGCATCCAAAAAAGGGTGTTTTTTTGTTTAATTATATGTTTTTTGGGGTGTAGATAAAGAATCTGAAATCCGTTTTTGGCGGTCGGCATCGGAAAACCGATTTTTTTCCCCGACGCTCTAATTCGTCAAAAAAATATCGGGCAAAAATCGGCAAAATTGGTGAAAAACCTAACCTAACCTAACCTAACCGTGGCTGCAATGTCGTGGTTGCCTGCAACGCCGTGGTTGCAAGAGTATATGGGTCACCGAGGCGGAGTTAAAAACGCTATAAGTCCACGGATATCGGGGCCAAGATTTAACTTGCATTTTATCGTACAAAATATATAAAAATCGGCATATATAAAAATAAGTTTTCCGATGCCGACCGCCAAAAACGGATTTCAGATTCTTTATCTACACCCCAAAAAACATATAATTAAACAAAAAATACCCTTTTTTGGATGCACTTAATCTAAAGCAATACCATAAATGGTCTGCAACACAGCACGCTACAACTTATAATGACATGTTGGCAATTTGGCAAATAATGAGAATGTGGAGTTTGTATGAACAGTCACATTCTAGATGTGAATGAGCTACACATAGGCATTCTATGCAAGACACTTGCTGCCACTGCCCGCCCACTCACTCCCTGGCCAACATTTGATTGTTAATGGTTTGAAATGTCACCNCTGTCTCTTATACACATCTAGATGTGTATAAGAGACAGGTTTTTAATTGTGTGAAATATTTTAATGAATTACCTGATGATTTTAAATTGAGTGTTCTAAATTCAGTTTGAAGACTAAATTCCGCGATTTTATTCTTACTCGTTATTAATTTGACTCTGATTAGTTTCGTAAGATTTTTGGGATTTGTCTTTTCTCAATAATATTTTTGAAAAATAATATGGTGTAAGACAACATTGTTTCGACTTTTCGTCTTAGTTGTATTTAATTATTTTAGGTAGGGTTGTTATTGCCGTTGTTGAATATCATTTTTATTCGCCATGCTAGTTATTCTTATATCAGTTTTACTAAAGGTTAGTTTTTATCAGGATGTTTTCAATTTAGTCATTTTCAGTTCCCTTTTGTCTTATCCCATCGTCATTATATGTTATTGTTTTTCGACTGTAATATCGCTAATGTCGCCTGTGAAGCTTTTTAGCTTATATGGGCATTCGCATCGAAGCATTTCGTATTTTTTTCTCCAAATTTTTGCCATTTTCTTGTTATGAATTTTTTTGTATGCTCCTGTGTGAATAAAGAATATATAAGCCGATTTTTATATAATTTCTTAGATGAAATGCAAGTTACATCTTGGCCCCAATATCCGTGGATTTATAGCGTTTTTAACTTAGCCTCGGTGACCCATATACTCTTGCAACCACGACATTGCAACCACGGTTAGTTTAGGTTAGGTTAGATTTTTTCGCCGATTTTTGCCCGATTTTTTTTTAAGAATTTGAGCCTTTGAGGATGCACTTAATCTAAAGTTTTACCGAATATTTAATTGATCAAGTGATATTGGAAGTGAAGCATTATGAAAAATTAGGATGAAAATTGAAGTCAGCATTGTACAGTATATTCGGTGGGTAAATAAGCATATGTAGTGCCTAAGATTCATAGCCGAATTAATATCTAAAACCTTCCCTCGCAATAAATGTGTGTTGAACATGCATTTTCTCGAAATTGAGATGTGCAATGTTTCCTCTTTGATATTTTTAGTGTGGCCTGCCATCTTTGCATCGAATTAGCCAACGGTGAACGGTCGTACGGCAGCTTGTTGATGGGCGATAAATTTTAGAACAGAACAATGCTATCTGAAACCTAACCACAGATGCTGTGAGCTAAAAGCTACGTAATTATTTTAACGAAGTCACGGAAGTCACCCGTCGCAGGAAGAAATGTCTTGGAACAGGACTAAGCTATCTGAAACCTAAACACCGATGCTGTGAGCTTAAACGTTGCATGGCATTATTCCTCATTTTATGGGGATGCATGTCAGGAGGTAGGTCAATTCACTACAGTTGCCTAGGTGCCAGGATGACAATATCTATAGCATTTAGATGGTTGATGATGGCTCCAGGGCTAATTTGAGAGTTAATTTGCTGGTTTACGGCTGCCGGCTGCGCACCCATTTCATGCAGTTCCGCTGGCGAGCTAGGTAGGCTGAAGCCGGCCACAACAACAACTAGCTACCTAAAAGTCGTATTAGCTTGACGATGGTGGGTACATCATTACTGTCGGGGGAGCAGAAATAACGTGAATATCATCAAAACATAATAATAATGGGTAGGTAGGCTGATTAATGGCAGTCCGTTGTCCGCTGGTTTTGGTTCAAGGCTCTAAACTGCTAAAGTCATGGTATGAAGACTGAAGTGTTGATTTGATGTAACGCTCAGTGCTGGACGAAAAAGGACGATCATTAAACTTGCGGAAATTAGGTATGCTTGGCGTTCTATTCAGGGTGTGCAAAATTGGTGGTGCACGGCTACACTCCCTTGAAAGAAATATGCGTGCGGCCCTGGCACATGTACGATGTAGCCAACCTGTTGAGCTACGTAGGTTGTTGTTGTTCTTCATTGCGAGTTTGCGACCGTCACGCTCGCCGGGGGGGAGGCTCTGGTGGTGGGCGGGGGGCCGGCACTGGAAGAGGGGGAGATGGGCGAAGGCAGGGAGCTACGTAGGTCGCAGGTTACGGTAGGTAGCCTGGTAGGTAGGTATACATTTATGCCCCGGGAGGCGATAACTGGGTAGTTTAAATCAAAAGTTCGCTTAGACTGGTTCAACCAGTCACAGACAGACAGACTCACAGCGAACTCATCATTCTGGTTGTGCACAACAAGAATGATGAACCAGAACACAGCACAACCAGAATCATTCTGGTTGTGCTAACTACTAAACTAGCTAGGTACTGAGGGACAAAAACCTGCTGTCTTTAAAGTTTAAAGATCAGTTTTTAATTTTCAATCAGTGTTTACTTACTTTATCAAATATTTGTGTCAGTTTTAGCTTGTGCTAAAAATAAAATTTCACCCAGAAGAATTGGACCATTAGACTGTTGGGCATTGGACAGATTCCTCCCATGATTCCCATCCCAAATCAATGATGGAGGGTCGTCAGTTGTCACAAAAGTGACAGCATTTCAACAGGCACTACTTCCAATGCCAGCCCTCCCCCCCCTTCTTTTCTCCTTCCACAGGGTGTGTACCAATTATGGAAAATCTGGAATGTCCTGAACTCCTGAAATTTAATTTTTAATTTTCCAGGCCTAAAAAGTACTGGAATTTAATTTCAGATTATGGAAAATACTGGAATTTGTAAATAAATAGAAAAATGAAGTATTTTCTGTGCTGCGTGTGTTAACTCTAATTGCCACGGGTTGTTGTGTCATGCTACAATCTTGGGTGCAAATGATATCTGCCCTTAATTTTGTTAAGTATTTTTTAGGAGTTTTCTATTTTACATACGCTGTGATTATTTTACCAGGCAATAATGATTAATATAGATTGTTTTCTATCAAATGCAGTTTTCAAATGTACAATTGTGAACTCGAATCAATTTTGGAAAATTATGAGAATGAAAGGACCAAATTTCTGGCCTCAAGCACAGCCATCTCCATGTACGCCAACTCCGACCGCTTGAACTTTTGTCTGTTACCCATGGGAAGGAGACTGTAAGTCATTCACATGTGTGTGTGTGCCTGAGATATTGCTGGTGCATGTGCAGCTTCAGCACTGGTGCACCTGCATCCTCATTGCTAGGCCAACATCCTCCTGCATCCATGTTGGTGGCCTGGACAAGATGACCATCACCAAGAAGATGCTGCTTGCAGCTGGTAGTGCCAAAACAGCCTACAATAATTATTTGGCAGTAGAGAAAGAGCAGAATACGAAGGCTCAGAAAACCCAGAAGAGGAAGGCTCTGTTGGATGAGCTAGATGAACTGAAGAGGAAGAAAAGGCATACGGAGGAGGGCATTAAGGTGCTTGAGCAAGCAGCAGATGAATATGCAGAAACAATGGAGAGAAAGGGGGATTCGAAAGTCATCGCAAAGTTCAATGTCATGAGGCAATCTTTGAAAACAAAGCAACAGGAGCCAGACACTCTTGAACTGAACATTAAAGAAAAAGTTGATGAAATAGCTGCCAGTTGAATATCAGGGTAGTGGTGTTGAATTGTGTTCTGAACTGTATTGACATTATCATGTGCAATATTGTGTGCATTACTTGATATTGGTTGTGATTTGACACTATTGAATTCATAATAATAAAAGTGTGGGCTTGATTTCCAGTTTTGTGTAATTTTTGATTCTTTGTGTCTGCCTGCTCTATGCACTTGCACGTTTGCTAGTTATCAACTTTAGGAGATGATAGAATATGCACGGTTACTCTTTCAGTCATGCTAAACCTGTCGGATACAAGTCCTGGAAAATTATACTGATGATCATGGAGAGTCCTGGAAATTTATTTCTTAATATTGGTACGCACCCTGCTTCCACTATTTTCCTTGAACACCCAACACTCGGCTGTTACTTCAAACTGCCCAATTACCTTATCACCTGCCTACAAAGCATGCTCTGTTTAACCCCTGCACACCAACAAAACACACTGCAGATTTTCTGCAACCACTAACCAACTTACTGCCAACATGATACACTTATGCTTAACAACACAAATCACTGAAAAAATGGAGTGTTTTCATAAGATAGGACAATCCTTATATGCTGACTTCATTGTTGTAGAAGCACTTGCTCATCTTGACCTCTCCTCAAACTCCCAATAAACTACAAGAAGAGCCAATGCAAACCAAGCAAATTACTGCATGTAACTTTCTCTCAGCCCTATACCTTACTCTCCCTCTCTCTCATAAATGCAGCCCCCATACTCAATGCCATCCTATCCACCAATATCCAACAAGCTATCTACGTGCTCAACCCAAACTCTGTGCAAACAGAAGAGCACAGAAAAGGAGCACCAACACCTCCATTGGTGATGCACCTCATCCTAATCAAGTAATTAATTGATGCCCCAGGTCCAGGAGCCTTCACCGGAGTCAAACAATGATATTCTTGATGTATGTGGTGTGTGGTTGAAAAGTGCATGGTGAGGTGGCCTTGCAAATTCTAGCAACATTTTTGAAAATATAATCTATTTTTCCACCATCTTCTTTCACTGTGTGGCTCATCTACTTTAACCATTACAGCAACTGAACAGCATTGCAGAAACATGGGCTGGCCATTTATGATTGCATCTTTGCTGAGATAAGAGTTACCTGTGGAAAAATTGGTAATGTATCTGAATAAAGCACCTATGTCTGAGAAGGCTGGTGCTTCGAGATAAATCAAGATGTACATTAATCTTACAGTTGAAGAATTATCATTTGTTTGTGAGCAGGTGAATGTTGATTTTATTTAGCTGCATTCATTTTTTTTCTTTACTTCAGTGTCTTGAGAATAGTTGAGAATATTCAACAAACTAAGTTCAACTAACAAAGTCAAATAATTAATTTATGCTAGTAATTTGATTGTGTCACCAAGCAATGAGTTGTGCTGCCTCAAAATCGTGGTGTGGACCAGCTCTTCAGTTTAATATTGTGAGAGAATGTTCTAAGTCTAGATGTCGTGTTGCAAAACTGATTCTTCCGCATCACACTTTGGAGACACCAACATTTATGCCTGTTGGTACAAAGGTCAGTTATGATTAATGAAATGGTTGAAAATTAAATCATAAAATTCTCATTCTGTTATTTATGCTGAATTTTACTTCAAATAAAAGCAAATGTGACTTTTTTGTTGATCTTATGAGAATGCAGAAATTTTTTAGACCTACTTTGGAGATTAATTGATTCATTACAACTGATTCTTATTGGCAGCTAATGGGAAAAATATCTGCTCTCTGGACCAAAACTGGAATTTTGAAGCCATTAATTAATTATTTTTTTAACTTTAGGCTTATTTCCCCAGCCATGGAAAGCCATTCATGAACCATGAACTCATTTCTGATGATCACATTGCAGCCATGTCATGCGCACATTTTATGACTAAGCTCTAACTTTGCACTAGAAATGGCAGCTGGAATATTATTACCTAATTTACATGCAATTTAGCTCATGCTAATGCCTATTTTATGTTTTTGCAAAAAAAAAAAAACATTATATTAGAGTATAACATGAGAGTTCAAGAGCTTCATCTTTGACAAAAAAGTTATTGCGGCTGTCACAGTTCAGGATATACAAGTATGACAGCCAGGGTTGCACTGGGCACCTGCCCAGGGAGCTGCCTGCCTACCCATACAGGCTGGGCTTTTTAATGCTAATAACCCCGGGTTATTATGAAAAACGCCCAGTGTGAAACGTGGGTTTTAAATATAACTTGAGAGTGCATCAAATTTATTTTAGGGTTTTGAACTACAAAAAGAATAATACTGGATAGAAGCTAACCAGGAAATATCTATAAAGCTTTCTTGAACATGAACAGTCATCTCATATGTATACTGCAAGTCTCTATAAAAAGCCTACATTTATTTGAGTCCTAGAAATCCCATGCATCACAAAGTTTCATAAATGATACTAGGTCCCCTTACTGTGATGATATTAGGTCCCCTTACTAGGTCCCCTAACTAAAAGTCATTTTGGACCTTTCACAATGACATGATATCAAAAAGTGACCACCAGATATCTTCTTCAGATCAAAGCCCCTTTTGTGATTTTGTCTAAATTCATAGCAATTTTTGTCCCATCAGGGCCAGAGAAGAAGAGTTCACAAAGGTTTTTGTAACTACTGTCAAACAGAGTAATAAGTGACGGGCGAGGTAATTTGTGATAGTCATCCCACATTTTGTAGAAATGTTGTAGCAGCTAAACTAATCAAAATATTGTAAAACTAAAAATAGGGGCATAAAGTTCAACACTTTTACTATCTATGTAGCATAAAGCAATTTAATAAATCATAGATTTACTACCTCTAAAAAATCCCTGAAAAAAAGTGTGAAAAGCGAGATTTTGGAAAATTACCTTTGCTAAGGTCTGTACAAAAAAAAAATATTTGCTGTATTAAAAAAATTTACTTCCATAAAAGTTAGATGCAAGTGTTGGCTTGAAAACATGATTGACAAAATTTGGGTATCACATTCCATAAAAATGGCGACCATTTCTGCAAGACTGGGTAATAAGAATCACCCCCCAGGGTAATAAGGGACATGCCTAAAAACGCATTTTGATTAGCAATGGCTCCAGTTTGAAATAAAAGTTGATTTTAAAATATTTGAAGCATGCAGAGTGTACTCGTCCATTACAAACAGTACTCCAAAGTCCTCCTCTTCCTCTGTAGATGATGTAGATGTAGAATAAATACAATTTTCTGTGATTTGTACTTTTTTTTCCTTTATTGATATGATATTACCATATCCAGACATTATCATATTATTGATGTGATACAGTATTACCATATCCATGGACATGCTATTGAGCGTTGACAACTGCCTTGTCCACTGCAAGCTTCATATCAGCAGCCATATAGCATTTCTTCTGTATCTGTAAGCTTACAGGACTAGGTTTGTAATTTTGCACCATTTTAATTGGGTCAATTGAATTCAATTCCTATAATAAGAAAATATTGTAAAAAAACATACCTGAAAAAAGAAAGGTATATTTTAATGATAACCACCATATTTTCTGGAGAAATAAATTATAGTTTAGGTCAATTTCTTTTCATTCTATTTTGCCCGGTGCACAATCCTAACTGACATTTATGCACAATATTGTGATGACTGATGAGGCATTAATTTTTTGTTAAGTTAAGTTTTCTCACTGAGCAAGGTAAATGTAATCAAAATTATTTGTTGTTAATTGATTTTGTAGTTGACTGGAGCCTTCGCTGGAGCCTTTGGTTCTACTGTAAATGCGTTTTTAGGGGCATCCTGTATTACCCTGGGGCAGAGGGTGTCCCTTAATGCCCTGCTGGCTGCCATTTTGTTTTGGATTGAAGTACCAAAATTCCATCAATTAAGTTTCTGACACCTGTCTGCAATTTTTTTTACTACAGACCTTAATAACTGAAGTACAATATCACTTCTCAACATTTTTCAGGGATTTTTTAGAGCAAGCAAATGAATGATTTCTTAACTTCCTTTATGCTACATAGATAGGAAAAATGTTGAAGTTTACATTTCTATTTTTAGTTTTGCAATATTTAAATGTAGTTTTGCTGCTAAACATTTTAAGCCGTGGCAGAGGAGTGTCCCAATTTACCCCACCCATTCCTTATTACCCCATTTGATGGTACTAATAAATTTATATATGCTGTATGTGTGTATGACAACGAGGTGTGATCATGTGTACCTACCTACAGTCTTCTCTGTGTTCCACAAATTTTACCATATTTAGCAGATATTAAGCTTTGTATTTCCTTTCAGAGGTCCTATAATTCTTCTACTGATGAATTAACTGCCACTGATCTTATTTTTCAGGGAACAATGAAAGGCCTACTTCCAGAACAAGTAGCCGATGCTGGTGCTGATATCATCTTGGGAAACACTTATCATCTGGGAACCCAACCTGTGAGTGAAAATCAAAGTGATCATCTATTATCATTTGTTTAGACCAATGATCTATAATAGCATGAAAATGTCAATTAAAGCACATAAATACAATTATGTAAATGGTTTGCTTGAATTAAAATCTAGTTACATCCTTCATTATCATTTCTTATTTTCAGTATTTATTTCTTCATACATCATTTCATCAAATGAGTTTAATGTAAAATAATTACACCAATAAAGAAATAAATCAATAAGATGTTCTTATTTATATAGTACCAGTTTGATTGTCCATAGGTATATTGTAGCAATTGGTATCACAGTTTTGCAGTGGATTTCATGTGCATGTTGGTAATGTTCATTCCCTTGGTTAAGTGTTTTAGGTATCTTACATAATTTGGTTGTAACTTTTGTTAGTACATGGACGTGATTAGCTGTTTTTCATTTAGAGCATTATTTTGCCTTAATTTAAAATGTTAATCCCCAGGTGTTGAACAATTGGTTCTTTAGAACATGTAAGAAGAATTGGCAAATCCTGATAAGCAGTCTCTAAGAATGAGATAAACATGTTGGAGGTGCTGATATGCATTCATATGTGAAGTGGTATTAAATTGATTGAAAGTTCATATCAAAATGTAAGAAAAGAATGGATGAACAATGAATTTTCAATTTCCTAATATGCTGCTGTAGCTCAAGTTATTTGTCATAATCTGATTGGAAAGCACCACACATTATGCCCACTTTCCCAACTTTAAAGGGCAAAGAAGTTCTGAGTGCTGCTGGAGGCCTGCATCAGTGGATGCAGTGGCCGCGTGCTCTTCTTACGGACTCTGGTGGCTTCCAGATGGTGTCGCTGCTCAAGTTTGCTAAGATAACAGAAGATGGAGTCACTTTCCAAAGCCCTTATGATGGCAGGTTTCATTAAGAATTCATGTTGATTTCATTTAGAAGCAATAGATATCAATCAGATGATGAAAATTTTATAAATTGAGCCAATAATTCATGCAACATTAGGATATTTCTTTATTAGTTTTTACTTTTTCTTCAGTATTTTATAAGGTTTTATTTAGGTTCTGTCCAATTTCTCTGAATTATAAAAACTTTTTTAAACCACATTCTTGAATAGACTTGATAACACTAAATAGGTACCACAGTTATACAAGAGAAAGAAACTGTATGCTAATTATCTGTATTCTGTATTACCACACAGGTTCTGAGTGCGTCTTAACTCCTGAAGAAAGTATAGCTATTCAGAATGCCATTGGAGCAGACATCATGATGCAACTGGACGATGTTGTTGATGTTAAGGAAACCAATTATGAGCGCTTCAAAGAAGCCACACTCAGGTGAGAGCTTTGCCTTCCTCTTGTCTATGCTCAGTGTTTGGAAGGCCATTAATTGTTGTTATAATATCGTATATCGTATGTTATTGTGTTGGAAGATTTATTCTTCCCTGAGAATGGAATCTTCTGTCAAGAAATAAGAGTTTTTTTTTCAATAATTTATTTGTTTCGTCTGCAAATGTCAATACTGGTAGATTCAAAATAGAATTAGTTTTTTCTATTCACT
The DNA here is from genome assembly GCF_000764305.2 of Hyalella azteca. Classification (NCBI taxonomy): domain Eukaryota; kingdom Metazoa; phylum Arthropoda; class Malacostraca; order Amphipoda; family Hyalellidae; genus Hyalella; species Hyalella azteca. Next base: position 152,859 of record NW_025941759.1, read on the forward strand.
AATTACTACAATCAAATTATAAATGTAGCTTTTTTTTAGATTTCAACAAAAGAAGACAATTTTAATGCATTAATGAACATCAAGTCTTTGCTATTTTTGAAGGCACATTGTATGAAACTACTGTTGACAGAAGTAAGCAATTTGTTTCATGAAGCAAAGAGATGTCAATGATGGTTCCAACAGAACTACACGCTGGTTGGACCGCTGCATCGCTGCCAACAAGAACACAGCCTCACAAAACTTGTTTCCTATTGTACAAGGCGGCGTTTTCACTGATCTCCGGGACCTCTCTCTTACCCAGCTCATGGAGAGAGATTCTCCAGGCTATGCCATTGGGGGACTGAGGTACCGAGTTATTGAAAAAAATTTGAGATGTATGAAATAGAGACGAATTAAAGATGTTTTAGCATGCATATTGTTGCTGTGAGATCGTCGTTATGACATTTCTAGTAGTTGCAGATTTACAGCTCAATATTCTTGTAGCTGCTGACACGTCAAATATAGGATCTGACAATTTTTTTCTTTTTCTCTTTGACTTTACAGTTGGATTGAAGGACATCTTTCATGTCTTCAAACTATCTCTTGACGACGAAATAATTTGAAATATCCGGAATGATACAATTCCTGCTATGCTTTCTTTCAGTGGCGGTGAAGACAAAGAAAAGTTCTGGCCGATCATTGAGCACTGCACACGTCGGCTGCCGCAGGACAGACCGCGCTACTGCATGGGCGTTGGGTTTGCCCCCGACCTCGTGGTGTGCGTGGCTCTTGGCGTCGACATGTTCGACTGCGTCTACCCCACTCGCACTGCCGTTAGTCTCTAGTGACGTCTGTTGTATTAAATAGTAATGGGCATCTCGCGTGTCTAGCACTGCCGCCGTCAGTCTCTGGCCTAGTGACGTCTGTTGTATGAAATAATAATGGGCACCGCGCGTGTCTAGAATTGCCCTCAGTCTCTAGCCTAGTGTCGTCTGTTGTATGAAATGTTATAGTGATGGGCAATGCGTGTATCTAGCACTGCCATCAGTCTCTGGCCTAGTGACGTCTGTTGTATGAAATGTTGTAGTGATGGGCAGTGCGTCTCTTGCACCGTAGTAAGTCTCTGGCCTATCCAAAGTGATGTGCCTGTGTGGCTCGTGCGAAAATTACTTGGTGTGATACCGCGTGTGTCAAGCGTGCCGGCCCCATCGTTCGTTTCTTGCCTAATGTTTATTACGTTATTTAATGTCTTAGGTTCGTGAGCTTAAAGAGTTCTGAATTAATGTAGGTAAGAAGGTTGTGGATTTTTAGTTGCCTCAATGCAATCCACATCTTTGATTGTTCTTCGCTTAAAAGCACTACTATTATTTAATTGTGATGGCTTATACCATTATTGATGCACTGAATTAAGATAGGATGAGGAAAAAAAACTTCAATAAAATACTACGGTTTTATCTAACAACTGCATCGTTACATTAGTACCTGTCTACGGCTTAGATTTATAATTTTTTAACTCCATAGTCATTAACCCAAAATCAGTAGTACTATGTTTGCTAATGCTGTTTTTGTTTAGCAAAAAACTCTACAAGATTTAAGTTGAGTTTAGATTTCAGTCTTCTTTCTGTACGATAATAATTATGTTATTGTGTTTTAAAATGAAGAAAAGCGTATCAAATTTTCCGTCGTGTACAGAGATTCGGCTGCGCGCTCGTCGACAACGGCCAGATCTCCCTCAAGTCTGACGTATACGCGTCTGACTTCTCGGCCATCGACGACGCGTGCTCGTGTTCCACGTGCCACACCTACACACGTGCTTACATCCACGCGCTCACCACTGAGAAGAACCCCGTGGGTTGCCATCTGCTGTCCATACACAACATAGCTTACCAGGTGCGTATGTCTGCACACGCGCTGTGGCTGTGACCTTCATGTCAAGGCGCTCGCGCTATCATTTCCGAACCTTTGTCGTCGTGACTTATCTGCGTTATATTTCTGGAGCTTCTTAAATTTCTAAGATTTTTTGCGAGTGATAATAGAGATTTTATGATAACTAATGATCATACTCATTGGAAAAAATTAGCAGAATGCGCTTTGATTTTACATTATGTACTGGTTGTGTTCAAAATCTAATTGTAATTAATCGTCATCATTATTTGTAATAAGTACAGTCTGTGAAAGAGGTTCTCATTGTGAGTTTTATTATTGCAACAGATGCAGCTAATGAGCAGGATACGAGCGAGCGTAAAGGAGGGCAAGTTTACCCAGTTTGCGGAGGATTTCTTCAAGAAATTTTATCGCGGCCAGCCTTACCCTCGCTGGGTCGTCGACTCCATGGCTGCTGTCAACATTCATCTCAAAAAATAAGTGTTGCGCTCGACTTGTTCGATTCTAAGCCTGACCTCTACTATACAAGTCAAGTTTTGGGCGAATCTGTGACAGAAATCGATTAGAGCTTTCTACAATATCCTTATTATGATGTCTCTAGGACCGTAGGTGTAATTTTTTCAATACTGTTTGGTATGTATTAGGATTACTTATTTATCTATCAATAACGAATTTGACATTTTGTGCTAAAAGATTATAATAATATTATCTTGGTTTAATTACAAGCGACTCGAGCCTCTCTCGTCTCGACGTCTTCACGCCAAACGAAAATGAAGCCTCAACTTCGCGCGGTGTTGGGACAGCGCGTGAAACTCCAGTGCCTTGTCCCGCTGATGCAACTTCGGGGAACTCGTCTGACTCAGATTTCTGGCTAGCTGATGACGAAAAATTCGTAGTAGTTCCTGGCGAAGAAAGTACACTTTCTGGCTTCGCCGCTCGCTCGTTTGATCGTGGCTACAGGGATGCACTTCGGCGTGACTATCCTGAAGAGGAAGAGCTTGGACGATCTCACGGCTATCTTGATTGTTTCAAAAGTTTACTGATGGGTGAGAAAGCGGTAGTTGAAAACGGAGGCAAAACTTCAGAAAATCGTTCTGGATCAACTTCCTTAGAGCTCGATGCTTGTAAAAAGGAATATATTGGTGCTTGGGTCGAATCGGTTAACAAAGTTCTTGGAAACGTTTCCAGAGATTGTAATGTTCTGCGTCCTGATAAAAGTGGGGACGGAAGATTAAATCCCTACGACAGTGTTGCGCGAGAATCAATTGCTCTGCATGAGGCACTTGGTAAAAGTGAGCCTAAGATTAATAGATCTGCAGACACGAATCCTACTTACGTATTGGCAGTTTTAGAAGGGAATTTAGCGGCGCTCGTGCAGAGGCGTCAATCAAACATGACTGAGGAGCACATGAGACAAATCGTTCAGATCCAAAATGAAGTGAAGCGTTTACTTGACTCCTTGAACACTGCTTATGAGAAATCCCTGAAGTTGCGATTAGAAGAAGCGCGACTCTCCGCTCATTTTGAGGAATTGTCTCCAAATGATGAGCTTCAGAACAATCATTTGTTTGGAAATTATTCTAGGGAATTTTCTGAATTAGAGAAACGCGCTAATGCTAGAGCTGACGAGGCGCGTGATATAATGGCCGGTGAATTTCTACCTCAGTGTGTAGAAGTTTCCGAATTAGTTCAGAAAGTTGTCCAAATTGCAAAGAGTTTTGACTGGACAATACGAGGAATAGAAAAGTATATGGGTCTGGAAATGTAGTGCGAACTAGTCATGCTTTTTATTGAGATGATCTCTAATACTTGAATGATATTCTGACTTGTCTGCGGATAATTCTTGGATGGAACAAATATTTACGTGAAGTATAAAATCTTAACAAAGCAGCTGTGAAAATACGTTAGGCTTGCGTAATGGTTGGAACCTTCCATTCATTGTGAGCCTAGAGAAATTTGAAGTAAGGTCGAATCTTGCTTGGTGAGTCGGTTTGTGAAGGCCTTAGGTGTTCAATTTGCAGTGATCTCGACTTTTTATTTTTATTGATTGCAATGTTACGTGGTTTTTCTTGTTGGCTGGGCTCTGTTGTAACATTACTTGGTGTTATATGCCCGGTTCGTTACTTTAAGTGTTTAACTTTAAACTCCAAGCTTTTTATAATTATTGTGTGAATAGCTTAGATTACTTCATGTCCTTTCAATTGGCCGGTTTGCTGGATTTTTTGGTCCGTGATAAAATTTAAAAAAGATTACCTACTCTGCTAGCAACCCATTTGTAAGGACAGACATGCTGGCTAAACTCTAATTTCAATTAAGGACAAATTGCATTTTATGTTCCAATTTCCTCTCCGTTTTAGATGAATTGATTATCTTAATTCGAAATTGAATTTTTTTTGGTCCGTCCGAATAAAGTTCGTGTCCGTGTTCTGCACCACGGTACTGAAATTGCGTATGTAATTCTGGGGCTGTGATATTGGGTGATTCTGTATAATTTAATGCTTCCGTGTATTCAGTTCAACTTTCGAAGCAACGGTTAATTGTTAACCAATGTGATATACACGTATTTGTTGCAGGTTGAAGAAATGTCCCATACAATTTTATGCCGGACAAGATAATAGAATAGAAGTGTCGGCACCGAAGAAATAGGCCCATGCGCGTGCCATCATTCTCATACTTCTAAACAAAGGTAGCTCACGTCTGAATGTTTCCATTAAAGTTCATCATTATCTGCTTGTATAATTTAGATACTTACAGTGGCTAACAATGAAAAATACCCATCGCCACTGTCTTCCTTAGAGCCGGTATTTTATTTGCGCTACTTTGGGTATAGGTTTACTAACAATTTAAAAGCAAGGGAAATAACCAGAAAAGTCACCATTTCTTTATATGAGAAAATTTTTCGTAGTCTAGCTTCATCGTCAGTTCAAAACTTCTAAGAAAAGCAGGATCAATTAGAAAACTAAAATTCACGTTGACGATGAAAATCTAAATTGACATGATAAAAAACAAATACCTATGAGGTTGATAAACCTTTTTACAATTTGAAGGGATTATAAGCTGAAGGCTTCATATAAACTAGGTTTCTGTTAAAAAAAATGTACAGGGATTCTAAAATTCGAGGGTCAGACACGCTCAAGAACCTGTCGTTTTGGAACATAGATTTAAGATCGTTCTCGGCAGCAGCAGACTCGAGCCGCTTGCAAATGGCACGATGGGATTGCATTACATGCTTTAAGATCAGGATTAGCTTGGAGATTGTTGCGACACACTCCGTTCTTAAAGGCATCCCTAGCAGAAATAATGAACCTATATAGTGGCGTCAAGTTGGCGAATGCTGCAACTTTCTTTCATCCTTAGTGGTTCTACCGTTGTATGAGGTGTCTTCTAAATTATGATGTGAAGTTAGCAGCTTTTCAAGGCTTGCATTTTATCTGATTTTTCAAAAGTTACATAATTATGGCTAACGCTCGAGCGTTCGAATAACTTACATTTTCCCCGACATCATTGAAGGCAACTATAGCTATAAATTGACTGAATTTCCGTTTTCTGAAGCCTATAAATTGACTGAATTTCCGTTTTCTGAAGCTTTCAAAGTATTTCCAGGAAGATGAAGCTGTCAGAAAACAATTAGTGCGGGCTGTGGCCGAAAAGTTTTAACGATATTTCGACTTGGATATCAAACTTTGGGTCCTGGGTTTCCGGAATGAAGAAAAATGCTGAAATAAGCCAAGATTGATTACGCAGAGAACATTGCCTCAGAAAGTTCGGTATCATCCGATAACATTTCAGTCTATCACGAATTACGATTGAGTGAAGCAATGGAAGGTTTCAAAACTACACATTATTGATTTTAGAAATGTGCTTTTCAGGCTGAATTTATTACTTACTATTATTAACTGCCGAATTATTATTAATGTCTTGGTGTAATAGCTTTTCCAGAGAAAATATGATGAATCTGGCTAACTGAACGCTAATATTTTTTGGATTAACCAATTTAAAATCTGCTTTAGTCTGTGCTGCAAGTTCATTTTCTTCTTGCCATCTATAAGACTATATTATTCTATATGGACTAAGACTGTGACCTGAACTTGCATGCTTTAGGAATTTGCCACAGACCTTGTCTCAAAAAGTGGCCAGATTACTAGCTATATTGCCCAGTGGTTGATAGCAGCAAAAAAGATTGGAAAATCAGCGGGTTTGAGCCTTAGCTAGGTGTGAAAATTGAGCGATGCCTCGAATGTTCAGTGACGAGTAGGAAAAAGCTCATTATATTTAAATTTAGTGCATACATGAATAGAAAATCATATCAAAGGCCCTTCCGCAGTTTAGCAGGCACCATATAAAAAATTTTGTTGGCCGTCTATTTCTTCACGCAATCCTAATTACAACCAAAAAAATTAATCCAATCATCCAAGCCGCTTATTTTGGTTTCATTTCGACCAAAACAGGCATTGCACTCGACACATTTCGTCTGGTGACCGATTTTAATTAAGTCAGTCATCGTAAATTGACTAAATTCAGCGTTAAGTTTAGTTTCTAAATGCCAGAATGACCTTCACTCACGAGAGGAGAAAAACTTATGATTCCCTCTATTTAAAAAAAGGTTTAATTTTATAGGGGAAAAACCCTAGCAGATTGGATGCTAAACTGTTCACTTTCAGCCCGATTGAATGCCAAGCAAGGCCCTCAAAACTAACGGGACATGCAATATAATGCGTCTAAAAAACGAGGCAACTGGAGCATAATTGAACTTTACAGCACGTGAAGAAAAACTCAAATTTGAACCATCGTAATTTTTTGAGCTCTTGGAGGGTCAAATTTACTCGGATATCTTGCAAGCAAGTAGGCTCCAGCACATATGCGCTGCATGAATTAATGGGCAATATAAATGCCCATTCCATTTGCTAGGCAAATAAATGACAATTTCTTTTCTTCATGAAACATATAACGACTCAGTTGCACCTGATGTACTTCAATGTTACGTGATTTACGTAGGGAAGAACTTACGTTTCCAAGATATCCCGTCTAGGAAGGATTGGATACTATACGAGGAGTATCCCTATTGAAGATGAAGCGAGAAAATTATTTAGGAGACGTACAAGAATGCATGTAAATATGCGTGTTATTAGGGGTCGTAAGTACACCAAAGGTAAGACTTCTTCCATGAAAATTATGCAGGATACCATTCAATAACTTCTACTAAAGCTTGGTTTCTAATTCAAAGTTTCATTAAATTTAATGGACAAGATGACGTGAAATATTCTAAAAAAGAACTATTAATCGACAACGAAAACAACTTCCAATGGTACAGATAATACAGATAAATATATGGCAGAAAATAGCGACTCGGTAATTTATGGGTACATCCATAATCTACCTCGTTATAACTACATCAAGATTTTAAATTTTGGAAACCATCTATCTAATATATTTCCTGAAATGATCAAAGCTTACCTTTCAGTTTTTTATTTCAATTTACAATCAGTTATCTTAGTACAGGCGTTGCAATGTTGAATAGGTTTATTAGTACTGCAGCTTTCAAATAAAGTTAAGAGATCGTAAGTTCATCAGCCAATCATTGACGGCCTTTCAAGCAAAATCCACCAATCATAGACAAGAAAATAGAGCGTAAGTACTTACGTGCACTTAGCGAGTTTTGAAAGTATGGTGTTCAAGTTCATTTTCACAACACGGATTATGAGGAGTCTTCAAGTACTGAGCAATTGTCAGAGATGACACGATGTCAGATGTTTGGGCAAATGTCAGAGTTGACACGGATGAAGGAGGTTCAGCGAGCTTAGCCTCAATGGGAAATCCCAGGCTCAGCCTTGCCAGTTTGCAACTTTGAAAACTTTACCATATTATCACTAAATCGAAAGTAGTAGCCAAATAATGGATCAAAAGTAGTTTAGTAGTTTTAATGGTAGTATGCTCAAGAATTTATAATTAAAACATTGACATACACTTTCAATAAATTATATGAGAAATAACGCATCAATAACTCGTGTAACACCTTTTTATATTTCTGCTATTGCGAGACTTGGGAGCCGAGCAATCAGATTTGCAAGTGACAGGCCTGTTGGTGTCAAAGTGCAATTCCCTATTTCGACTGGAAATGAATGTACAGATATTAATTATCACTCGTTTAAACTGTACAATGTATTTGGTGACTTATTTTTGCACTCTATCTTATCAAAATATTTTTTATGTAAAACTTTTTGATGAAAGTATCTAAATATTACTCAAGTGAAATTATTGTCGGTAATTTTCTTAACTGGATAATGGGTGGCACTTTACCCTCATCACTCCCACAACCCAAGACACTCAAATTATTGATCAAGATGTTTTCCTATATTAAAAACACGCATGCTCTTGCGACTCCAATCTACCCAAATAGTTAAATATTGGCGGAGTGGACCGTTTTCCCCACGACTTTCGGCGTTTGAACTCACACGGAAAAAAATTCGTACGTACTCGAATTGTTTCAGAACGGCAGTAAAACCAAGGCTTCTAGAAGACTTGAAGAACAAGTTTTTAGGCGGAGGCATTTTTTACTCGATCATCTTGCACTTGTGACGTCAAATAAATATTGCGTGAGGGGGCCTGAGGGCTTACTTCATATAGGGCTTACTTTGACTCACTTGCTCAACTTCTAACAAAAGTGTTAATAACGCATTGACTAAAGAGACACTAATAAACTTCGTATATGATTAAGAAACTTGTTTGTCTGTGACATGTTTCGAGAGAATGCAGCTTGAATACGAACGTTCTTCTTCTTTGTATTTCTTATAGGAGCACTGGAAACTGTTGGTCCATTCAGCGTGACAGTACTGGCCCTACTGGGCCTATACTTTCAAAAAAGTTACGAGATCGTAAGTTCATCAGCCAATCATTGACGGCCTTTCGATTAAAATCCACCAATCATCCGGTAAACTTTACAAAAGAGGATTTGACACGAATATAGGGAGGTTACCACAGACTTGAATCGTCTCTGCGAAACATGAATTCAATATTAATTAACTAATTTCATTCATGATGTAAATTGCAAAGAAGTGACAAATAAACATGCATTTTCGTATTGCTAGCAGCGTTTCCCATGAATTTCATTTGTGATTTAAATAGATGTGACGATATATTTTTACGAACATGCACTTTGGAGGCTGCGCTCTTTAAATTAGTGAAACAATATGAGCCGGAATTTTTTTAATGTGAATGCACGGGTATTCTAATATAAAATAATTCATAGCTTAATCTATTATAGGACATGGGAGTTTATAATGATCGAAATGAAATCTTACACAAAGTCAACTATAGTCACATTTATTTCGAACGTTAAAAAAAATGAAGTAGTTGAGTGATACATTCAACAAAATAGCAGTGTACATGTAAATGCCCTCGTCAAGTTGACTCGCTCTAACTCATCGATAGAAACGTCTTCTTAAAAGAAAATAGTATCATGAATGTAGAATCCAAATTAATAGTAACAAGCAATCCCTGCATAAATCACAGACAAATAAATCGTTATCTCTGCTTGTCCTGTTTTTATTCCACTTGTTCTTGAGTCTCGCATGTAACCGTGGAACGCAAGAACGTTCATGCGGAGTAATATTTCCCAGATGCGAGTAAGAAAAGCAAGCGCTAACCTGAGCCGGCTTTGTGTAGGAACGGAGCAAGAAGGCAGGGTGGCCCAGTGGTTGCAGTTCAGAGTATCGGGATTGGAGCAGAAGGGTGCGAGTTCGATCCCCAGCTCTGTGCGACAGCTTCTGGTTAGAAATATCGGCAAGATGGCCGGGCGGTCAAGTTCAGCACCATTGTAGGAGTGACTTGCGTGTTCGAGACCGCAACAACATGTGGATGTTCTGTGATGTTTAGAATCGGCGACAGGCCTACAGCCTATATAGGTGCCTGTACACAGGGATAGTACTAGCCGCTAGTTCATCCGCCGCTTGAACTTTCCACGCTACTAGCCTCGTGTATAGGGGTTCAGCCGCTTCAGAGGCATGCGCCGGCAAGTGCCCGAGACGCGGCCGAGAGAGACAACGATGTGTTGATATCTTGGCTGGAGAAGTGGCTAGTAGCGCTGATGCTGCCATGGTGAGAATATCTGTGCCGCTCTTGTGAAGTATCTTGGGCCAAGTGAATCATGGCTTGTTTGAACGATAATGTTTCTAAGAAGAAACAATCTAAGTTGTTGTTGTTGTTGTGGTTCCCCGGTCTCAATTTTACAAGAGACCCCCCTCGCGCAAGTACGACACCACCGACAGGGGGTCGCTCCAGAGCTGTAGGGTNAGATGCGAGTAAGAAAGGCAAGCGCTAACCTGAGCCGGCTTTGGGCAGGAACGGAGCAAGAAGGCAGGGTGGCCCAGTGGTTACAGTTCAGAGTATCGGGATTGGAGCAGAAGGGTGCGAGTTCGATCCCCAGCTCTGTGCGACAGCTTCTGGTTAGAAATATCGGCAAGGTGGCCGGGCGGTCAAGTTCAGCACCATTGTAGGAGTGACTTGCGTGTTCGAGACCGCAACAACATTTGGATGTTCTGTGATGTTTAAAATCGGCGACAGGCCTACAGCCTAATCAACGCTGTCTAACGCTGCCTAATCAACGCTGAATAGAAAGAATATTCTACTTAGAGACGAGTTTACAGTCGCAACCTCTGCTCCAATCATGGCTCTGCTCGCCGACCCTTACCGGGTAATAATTAATAACTATTTAACCTAACATTAATTAATTATTTTTGGAACTACAGAAAAAATTTTCAATATGCGTTTACACAGAATTATAATTACAGAATTCATATCTTGCAATCATATTTTTTCTATATGTAAATCAGATTTCGAAATTTTAGTACTTTAAAATTTTCAGGTAAAAGGAAATTTGCACCCATTCATGCTGTGCTACCCGATATTAGTTTTTGCATTTTCTAGGCAGAAATCGGTCACTCTCCGCCATATTGCACACTAGAAGTCGTCTGCAGCTTCTGTCGCAGTCGTCTTTCAGAACATCGCTCATCTTCACGGCGTATCTATGGTAACAAACATACTTAAGATTTCGATCTGTACAAATACATTAAAGTAAGACTATGAATATTCAATCTCAACTTCAGGGAAAAACTGTTTCAATACACGAAAGAAGATTAAAAAGACAGTTGTCTCAATAAGAGAAAGGACAGATTTAATCTTGATTTTTTCTATCGGAAACCATCATATTTACTGAATTACTGTGCTCCAATAATAAACACGAATACTATGAAATAGAAAAAAATCAAACCTTCAAAGGCAATACAAATTTGAAGTTATCATCAAGGCTTAAGAAATGTTCAATGAATGTGTTATGATTGTTTGACTTCCGCATTAACCAAGTATAATCCGTTTCTTATTTTTATCGACGTCACGCATCAATTGGTCACGTTCAAAATTTCCGGAATTTTATTATTGTGGTACTTTTACTCAAACTCTTGACAGGTTATTTGCAAGCTTTATTGTACTCAAGTAATCTTTTCTGTTACTCGCAAATCGACGACAGGCCTAACTTAGCCAATTCTTCAATGCCGAAGATATATACGAGTACTATATACTATTCAACTATACAATACTACTACTACTCACGCATGGAATTTCCGTGTAAGTTCAGGATCTTTGTTCATCCTGCGGACGAGGTCGTGCCAGTCCGGGGCCTCGAGCGTCCGCAGGCTGAGGTCCCTGCGGGCGCTGTACAGCAGATGCCACGTCACGTCGTCGTGGGCGTTCGCCGCCGTCAGGTTCAGGAAGTAAGTGTCCGAGTCAAGCACCGCCTGAGTCACAATTAAGGCTTGGTTTCAATATGCATGCATGCAATCATCTAAAATAGTTTGAGTTTTTAATTGATTTTTCCATCCACAATATAGCAATTCGACACGCAGTATCGGATACGTGACACGAAAAATTACCACCATGTATGGTACGATTATTAATAAGTTCTGTCATTAAAAAATGGCACCAGGAATGCCCGCCCTCATCCTCTATCGTAGATTAATTGAATTTTTTTAATTTCAACTAGGACAGATAATATGTGTCTATTACACGTCATTTACAGCAATTTTGTCCTTCACTCACTCGGGTTGAGTCAGGATGGTTGCCATCGACGTAGAAGAGAGTGTATGAAGGGTTGAGGCGGTGATAGGGCGTGTTACTGGGGGTGAGGTATTGGACTCCCACGGGACGCTTGGGGTCATTAACGTCATAGTTGAGCAGCACCTCAGTCATGTGACTGTGACCGTAGAACTGGCCTCTGATCGTCCCAGAAAACCTGGGGGCAAAAAATTTACATTCTGCGAACATTTTTTTTTTGATTCGAAATAGGGTGGAAAGTACAACAGAAGCTTCTGCTAAGTTTTCGAAATAGGGTGGATGTACGACAGAAGAATCAGCCAGGTTTCAAAGATGGTTAGAAAATATTTACCTAGAAACGATTCTAGAGAACTGGTGTCGCCACTGCTCGTAGCAGTCGGCGTAGAGCGGGGCTATGTGGGCGACGATGTGAACATACTCCCTCTTGTCCTCCGCCTTCAGTAGTTCACGCACCAGCCAGCGAAGCTCGTTGCCAGGGTCGTTGCTTTTGTACATTACCCACCTAGGGAAACGTGGTTGATTTCTAATTTTTTGGTATAAATTTGTAGATATTAAACTTGAATCTCAATAAAAGGGTAATACATAGACTAAAAATTCCTTAACTATAGGTTTTCTTCTAAGCCTTCGTTTTATGCGTCATTTTAAATAGTTCATGTTATTGCGATAGTTTATAAGTTATTCTTGAGATCCGTAATTGAAAAACTTTCATCGCTTCATATACTTCGGCTTTCCTCTGAAACAATTTGAAACCAATATCAAATCTTATTCGTGAAATGTTTTACAATTGTTCATTTAATTCTCGAATGCATTTATTGTCGTTAATGATAATGTTAAAATTTGTATTACAATTTGTGGAATTCAGACAATTTTTTAAAGTAAACCTAGTCTGAACAAAGCTCGCATATGTTCGCGAGGAAATTCGCTTAAAGATGTTTATATTCAGATTTTTGACGTCACTTTACCAAATATTATTCTGTTAAAATTCAATTTATTTAAATTTAGTTGTGAATAATTAGTATTTTCATGCATAATACCTTTTGCTGGTTTCCGAAACGCTTTTAATGAAGATATGGTGCAATTCTTGAGCACTCTCCTAGCGTGTAAATTCTTTGTTAATTTATTACAATGCAAATAATCAAATGATCCAAATATTTTAAACTTGAATAATGTGTTCTTAACACTAGCTGTAACAAATAATTCGATGGGAAAAAATGTGAATTTCCATCCTTTGAAGACACAATCCACTCACCAGTTGAATTTATAACAGAAATTTGTGTTGAGTGAAATTATCCTGAATCCCGGTTGGATTAGGACAGAATACGATCCTGATATCCTGGCTTCTGTGGAAATGTTGACGTTGGGAAGGAAGCTCTGCCACTGGTCGGTCATCAAGTTGTACAGCCACAAGTTGCTGAATTTCCGGTTGATTGAGGCGTCTTCTGGTGGAGGAAAACTAGAACTTTGATAGTAACGACATTAATAAATAATTGTATTCAGCCTCGTCAATTTTTTTAATGAGGAACTGATAAACGTTAATTAAAAGGTTTTATTTTATAACACTAAAATTATTTCTGTTCCTGTGGATTGTGGAAAATGACTAAATTTTGGAATAAAGTGACATTCATACAATTTACTCACCAAATAGAAGAATGAACTAAGCAATGACACAAAAAATGACTTATCAAGTACCTGTCTCGAGGAAAAGACTCGTGGTTGCCCAGCGCTCCGATGATGGGAGTATCCGGAAAGTATTCTTTGAGAAGCGCTCCTATTCTATTGATCACTTTTGTGTTCTTCTCACGACTCAGTTTCCAGAGGTCGTGCGCGACGCTGTCTCCTGTGTAGATGATGTAGTCGATGTCCTGCTGAGGTGGAGACTACATCAGAACCTTTTTAATTTCACATACATCGTCTTTGGTTACGATAAATTTGGTGCTTGCTAAGGTGTAAGTAACGTGGCCTTGAATGGTTTTCGTTCGTGCGTTAGCGTAAACTGCATAAAAATGTAGCCGATGTGCTAGTGAGAGGAAGGTGACATCAAAACCTTTCAGTTTCTCTCGTCCATCGTCAAGGCCCGTTTACACTAGGGGCGACGATATGGGCGGTGGGCCACGCTTATTTTTGTACGCGGGAGCTCGAGACCGCGCGTTCTGAACATTAGTTGCCAGTTAGACGTCCGTGTGGATGGATGTATCCGATTTTGAGCTCTGTGCATAGTTCTCGGGTGTGCTACTGTCAGTACTGTGAAGAAAAAATGTAGGCGTCGCGGAATTTGGGTGTAAAATGGTTGCAAAAAAGAGAGGGGCTCTCACAATTATATTTTCAAAAAATTATCAGTTGCAAATGCATCAGACTTTCAAAATTACACTAGACTGAAAGTAGACTTGTTTGACAGTCTGCGGAAGAGTAAAGAAAATAATGCCACTCATCCGGAATCAGGGTGATGGAATTCATTTGCAATGGAATTGCGACCGTATAGGTGCTTATACACAGGGCTATTAGTTGCGTATATTGGTTGCGTCTACTAGGCCAGGCTACTAAAATTTGTGATGCTCGACGTGTTCAGAGGCAACTAGCTGGTTCATGTCTCTTATACACATCTAGATGTGTATAAGAGACAGGATCTTTGTTCATCCTGCGGACGAGGTCGTGCCAGTCCGGCGCCTCGAGCGTCCGCAGGCTGAGGTCCCTGCGGGCGCTGTACAGCAGATGCCACGTCACGTCGTCGTGGGCGTTCGCCGCCGTCAGGTTCAGGAAGTAAGTGTTCGAGTCAAGCACCGCCTGAGTATCATGGGTATTAAGTATCAGACTTATGCACCTGAATGCATTTAATCGCACAGTTTTGAGGTTTGAATTAATCTTTACAATCAACAATACCGCGATTCGACTTGGAGCATCGGATACGTAACAAGAACAAATTACCACCAACACGCGATTAATTAGTAAAACCCATGATTAAAAGCATGGAAAATGCATTTTCCGCGCAAATTGGTAACATTTAATCCATTTCAAATGGGACAAACACTATGACAAATGATAAGCCGAAATGACGTTCACTCACTCGTGTCGAGTCAGCATGGTTGCCATCGACATAGAAGAGAGTGTATGAAGGGTTGAGGCGGCGATAGGGCGTGTTGCTGGGGGTGAGGTATTGGACTCNTCAAGAGATGTGTATAAGAGACAGGGGTTGAAGAATGACAAGTTATCCCTTTATTGCTTCTAATAGGGCCATAGACAGTTACCAGTTAAATTGAGTTAATTGCAGATTTAGCAAAATTTGTCTGACTAACTGACATGGCAGTTAATTAGTGGTCCGACAAACACAGCAAACCTGTCGATGTATGGCTGAGTATTGTCTGTATTGAGTAAAGAATGTTACCCTTAAGTCTTAACTAAGGTTACCATGGCACTTTATGGGAACCGTACGATTACGAGTCGAGTTCATTACGTGTTCGGAACGAGTTCAGGCGCCACGGAGCGCATAGGGACGCAGTGTCTAGCTTAGACGGCCAATTAGTAGACAGTGGAGTGAAGTCCTGGTAAGATATTCCTAATAATACTAAAGCTAGTTTTAGATTATCTCTGCCTTTAATAAAATTTTGTGCTACGCCTCCAGGAAATCTTCACAATTGCGCAGTTTCCTGAATTGTTATTAAACGCTTGTATAAGGGGGGAGGTATCGCCTAAAATTTTGGATTTTGGCTTTTCCGGTTAGAAGTCTCATCTTAAAGCTGATATTCTGACCTTTCCAACGGTACCACAACCATCACTGTACGTTGAGTTATGCGTTCACGACATATCGCTAAAGGGTTAGGGGTGGTGGAGTTCTTTAACATTTAAGATAAGGGGAAATTAACTGCCGAACACTTATATAGATTGTCTGCTTCAGCTGCACTTCAGTTACCCGCCTGGCGTCGTATGGGGTGGTGTGCATGCAGTCGTTCCCACCATCCTTGACTGGAATCAAGCTCCAGTAACGTTTAGTTTTGTGTCCTTGCTACATTGAGTGACTATTCCGATGCGCTCGGGACTTTGCCGGGCTGTACTGGAAAATTAACTTATTGTCACTGCAAACCTATCTCTTCCTGCAGTTTTCAAGCTACAGCATTGAAGGATATACCGTTCGATTCGTAAAGACCATACCTATATCGAGCAACAAAGCCTCTTTTTTGCAACACTTCTCTTTAACTTCACTTCTTGTTTGTTTGTCTGTCTGTCTGTCTGCTACAAATCTTATAATCGATATTTAACACACTTCTACCTTTCCAATCGATTTGAAATTTGGCACACTTGCGTAAAGTTGGAGACAATGCATGAATCAATTGACACAATAAATAATTTTATAAATTAAAAATTTTTTTCATTATTAAAAAAAAAATAAAAAATAATTTCGTCTGCTACAAATCTTATAATCCATATGACACAATTTGACCTGTCCTATTGATCTGAAATTTTGCACAATTGCATAAAGTCAGAGACAATGCATGAATCAATTGACAGAATGAATAATTTTGAAAATTTACAAAATTTTGATATCTTAGAAAAATTTTGAATTTTTTTTCAATATTTCATGTGTAACATCCAAGACAATGGATTGTTCAGATGTGTTGTCTTTAAAAAGTAATTTTTAAACGCATATTATTTAGATTTGTGCATACTTTGGATTGAAAATGGGGTAGGGGGGGGGAATCAGAAGAAAATGAGAAGAAAACGGGAAAATGCGTGTAAAAAAACTAAGGCAAAAATAAAAAATCGGGCTGTGATACTCGGTTGGTATGGTCTTTACGAATCGAATGGTATTCTTTCGATGCTGTAGCTTGAAAACTGTAGTAGGAGATAGATTTTTAAAATACCCCCTTTTTCCGTTTTCTATGAATTTCACGTTTTCCATGAATTTTTGCGAAAAAAATCATACCAACAAAATGTGCTTGTATTTCGGTTTTACATATATGTGTGAAGTTTCAGAAAGATCCGTTAGTAAATGTGGAAATTTTTCTGTAGGGAATACCCCCCCTTAACGTTATTTAGAAAGGATACACATGGATATTTCGAGTTCTTTTTTGAAGATCAAACTATTATATTTTTCAACTTAAATTTTGTTGTATTTTAAAATGTTGTTGATATTTCTTTCCAGACTTTTTTTTAAAGGAGAATGATCAAGGCAAGATCGATGAATCTGATTCTGTGATTGAGCTGGAGGCAAATCAAAGTCTGTCCAGTCAACCGATGTCACCAGCTACAGGCTAAAGCTGGTATGGCCTCCTCCAGACCATCATAGAACACAATTTTTGGAAAATAAATAACGTGCTTTTCCATTTTATTTGCCTGTCAAGATTAAGTACCATATTAAACCACAACATGTATTCGTAGCAAAAATCATTTCAATTACCGAGCTCCAATCAAAATAGTAAAAGGATACGTCTCAAGTTATTATATAAATGTATTACGGTAAGACAAAGTTTACACTACATCAATAATTGATTCGTCTCGTTATTTCTCGTTAAAATGGCTATAAATTCCGGGAACTTTTAAGCTACCTAGTTTAACCGGGATGTCTCGTCTCGGTATCGTCCCGGAATTCCTACGGACGGCTGAAAATTGTCCCGGTTTTTATTGCGAACCGGGACAGAGCCTGTTGTCTCGTCTCGGATACAAAAAAAAAATACCAAACGCAGGACCGGCAGGACTTTAGATGACCAAAGCTGACACACAACCACTACCGACTGCAAAGACGACACTGGGACTGGGTAGTGGGTGCCGGGTGGGAGCAATAAAAGCGGAGCATCGCCACTCGCCAGTGTTGCCAGCTTTTTTCTCGGCGAGAATACCAGATTGCCACTCAAAATACCAGAAATATACTGAAAATTTTATTTTTCAAAAACAGACTACTACCTCCAAATTTGATTATACTATTCGTCAGAAACGTTGGTTAAAAAAAAGAAAAGTCATTTTTATCATTTGTACTGTGCATTTATCTGGCTTGATGAACAATTAGCTAAAGTTAACATTTCATATTTTCCCCCTGTTTTGGTCAATCAAAAAAGCAAACTTACATTGACACTTTTTCCTTTTTTTATCACAGTGAACTTTTTTTCCATCACTCAAGATCAGCAAGCCACGGAAAAGGGTCATCTTCTTCTTCCTTGTTTTCGTACATATATTATTACATTCATCTAGCATATTAGGTGTGGTGGCAAAATTGCGGCAACACTTGTTGCGGCTCAGCAAATAGCTTTTGGTCCGAATAATGGACTCTAGAACCTTAGTTGAAATTCTGTTACGTTGCTTGTTTTTCACATAGGTCACTTGTGAGAACACTCGCTCCACGAGTGCAGTGGAGACTGGTAGGCGTAGACAGGTGATGCAATAGTCTGCCAATTCCATGAATGGACAATGACTTTCAAGATCAGTGAAATCTCGAATGGCGCTCCAGAATTCAAGTGATGTCTTTGGAATTGATGAATTCTTGACTAGCGTTGATTCTGCCCAACCAATGTGACTAGTCTTCCGGAGTTCCGGTACTGGTTTTCAATAGCTTGCGTATTTGAACCCATCAGATGGGAAAGCGGCAGCAGACTGAATGGGATTTTCTTCATCTGAGACAAAACTTTGGAGGGTCCAAGGTTAGACACACCACTGAAAATTGCTTTGTTTTCTGGTAGTCGCTTTTCAAGCTCACTGAGATGGTCCAACAGAAATTTCAAACATCGCTTTTTGATGTTCTCAATACATTTTTCAGACGATACCTTCTAATGAATTGGTTACTTTTGCATGAAAGTCTGACCCTCAGCGTTGAACTTGGCACCAAAGTCAACACACAGCATTGACAGCAAAGACAACTGATACCCTCGGCTGTCAAAAACTCTTGACTTCAGGCTTTTGTGATGGAGATGGAGCTCTCTAATAAGTTTTTCAGGATCGACATTGGTCCCTTGAAGAAAGAGCATTCAAGTGCTCCAACTCCTGAAAGGACCTGAACATGGGAGTGAGGAAGGTAATGAAAAGGATGATTCTGTCATCTTTCAGCATGTTAGCAATTGCAGTGATCTTGTACCGTATATTTGCAGGAGCATGGACTTCTGCGCAAGAAAAGAATGCTTTCAGCTCATGCCAGTTGATCAGCAGATTGTACAAACATGTGCCGCGGACCAACCAGTGAGTGGCAGAAAGTTTTTCGAAAGGTGCTGGAGTGCCAGATCTATCACTTTCTGAATTCATTGCTTCGAAGAATTTCAGGTACTCCTCACGTCGCAGACTGCTTCTGGAGAAAAATGACTGTACTTCACTTAGAAGAAATCCAATGCTGGATGGCAAGGTCTCAAAAGCGTGCTGCATAGTCATGTTAAGGGAATGGCAGGTACATCTTATCAACACACAATTTTCCGACTCGGCTCTGACACGTGACCAAACCGAGTTATAAGTGCCGATAACATTTGATGCTCCATCAGAGCCATATCCCACGCAATCTTTGAGTGCTAGGCTGAACTCATCCAGTTTGCTCTTTGAGAGCAAGGAAAAGGTCTCCTATCGTTGACGTAACGGGAATCAGTGCCAAAAAATCATTCACAATGGTTTTTTCGGACGCTGAAAAATAGCGGCATGTGAATTCAGGGGTCAGTGACGGCTGTCTGTTAGAGTACGCTGGTCCTTCACTATGGCAACTAACGCCACACTTGTTTGAAAAATAATTAAAGTTCGTGGCTCCGTCAGCCTATCTTGCAGAGACATGCGAAGTAATTTTATTCGTCGTCTGGGTGGTGGCTAACTGTTAGCGCGCTTCCGGCCAAAGAAAGATAGTCCTCAATCTTTCGTCGATGTGTATGCTGACTGAAAACAAACTTTCACTTGAAACTTCGTCCTCTGATGTCGAACTAGCGGTACGAGGGAGGCAGGGAGCTCAGTCAACGCTAAGCTCTATTTTTCTGCAAGGGAAATTTGGATGACATTCGTTCGCTTATCTGAGCGCTGCGCACTGCGCCGCTGTCGCACACTGACACTGTTTGAAGAACTGATGCACGTTACATTTACTTTTCTTCGACCCATTGTACAAGATTCTTGCCCTTGCAATACTTGCACCTTTGTGTCAGTCAAACGTGAAGATCGTGCTTGATGATACTTAACCTAACTAAGGCTGCATCACAGAGGTAACAGTGACCGTAACACCGTAACAGTAGTGTCAGGAAGGCCGGCGTTTCCGTAGTTTTCGACTGGGAATCTCTTCAACTAAAGACTAGCATATAGATATTTCTGTCCCAGACAAGTCAAGTCGTTGAAAGCTACTAATTGGTAACTCACCATCTGCTCTCAGAACCAGCAAAGAGGAACGGTGGAGCTTGCATGCGTCGCTGAGTTCGGTTTGACAACCTCACTCGTCAAAGTCCATATCATCACTGATCAGTAATCAATCAAGAATTTTCACTCCCATGCGCACGCTGCACCAAGACTAAGCACTTTTGTTAAATGTTAATAATTAAATAGGAGTTATTTCTTCCAACGGTAATTTCGCGGTTCCAAAAATGGCGGGCTTAATAAATAATCTATATAATCCACGCCTACGCTGGAGGAAGTTCAAACTTCAGAGGTGAAACTTAATGCAGTTAATTTGAAGTAGCTCAGAAAATACCAGAAAAATACCAGATTGAGCAAATATACCAGATCCAAAATATTGATACCAGACACCTTCTGAAAATACCAGATTTGTGAAATCTGATGTTGAAATATACCATCTGGCAACGCTGAGTGACAGAGAGCGCATTTGCTCGTCGACGAAAACTTGAGGTCACGGACAGACGGACGGACAGACAGACGGACGGACGGACATGGCGAGCACAATAGTGCATTTTTTCCATAAATGAGAAAATGCGCTAAAAAGGTGACAATGTCAGTCTGACAAGTGTTGTTTGTAAGCTAATGGAATCTGTTGTGAGGGATAGGATTATCGAACACTTGACTGCTCACCATCTATTATCAGATTGTCAACAAGGTTTTATTGCTGGTAGATCCTGCACCACTAACTTATTATCTACGTTGAACGATTGGACTCACCTGCTGGACCAAAGGAAGCCAGTATATGCATTGTACTTCGATTTTGCCAAAGCATTTGACAAATTGACAGTGTTCCGCATGAGCGGCTGTTGCGTAAAGTGAAGTCTTTGGGAATTGAGGGAAACGTACTAAAATGGATCAGAGATTTTCTAGTAGGTAGACGAAAACGAGTTGGTATTAATTAACGGAACCGTGTCAGACTGGGCATCAGTGCGCAGTGTCGTGCCACAAGAAAGCGTTCTTGGGCCTATTTTGTTCGTTGCTTTTATAAACGATTTGCCAGAAGCAGTGTCCAGCGTGTGCTCCATGTATGCCGACGACACAAAAGTTTATAATACAGTGAAGGATGCGTCAAATAAATCGCAATTGCAAGATGATCTTGTCAGTTTAGTATGAACGCGTTCAAGAACAGACTAGATAGAGCTATGGAAAAATATATATTCAGATTTGAAATGCCTAGCACCATTTCGAACCCGGTGGAAGTCGAGTAGCTATTTCAAACTATCGTCAGTCATGAAAAGATTCGGTCAAATGACACGATTTTAGATCTTCTGTGAACAAGGCACGAAAAGGAAAAGAATCGGCGACAGGCCACATCAGGCCTACACTTCAGCGCCGAGATCACTATATGTTATGTTATGTATCTAAATGTAGTTGACGGGGATTATCAGGATTTTTCGTCGCCATTGTTGTTGGGTTCTCATTAAGTTGCTTCTGCGCACAAACATCTGATAACGTACACTAAACATACTCTAAAATCTAAATAGACATACATGTGAGCATTTGAATGTGTGGTAATAACAGACTAGCCCCCGGGAACAATGGCGGCGAGGACGACTTGCCTGCCGGGGCTGAGGGCGGCAGAACACAGAGGTGGCGCTCCAGCGTGGCCTGGGGCTGTTACGTCCGAAAAACATTCTTTAGATATTATGAAAACTTGAATTTCTTCACATCCGTAGACTCTATTCAGGCTTGAAGTTCTTGACTAAGATTGTAAATAATAATAATTGCGTGTCTATTGCGTGTCTATTTATTTGGAAGTTGAGTTGCAGGCTCAATGTGGTGAGAAATATTCACCTCGATTGCGTTTGGAGTAATTTTATACTTTCACAAAATAAGATACACATTCTTCTGACAGCTGAAAGTGAAGACCTAAGGTTTGAGACTAAGATGATATTTAAAGCTATCTGTTCGGTGTATCGGAGCTTTTTAACAGCTCGTATATCTTAATTAATAATAATTGCTCTTCTTATTTTAATAGCTCGTATCTCCTTTCAAACCAAAACCAAACTGAAACTTTCAAATCAAACCAAACCAAACTGAACCACAAATTTCTGGCGCAGTCAGAACAGCTCTATAGTTATTATGAGTTAATCTTATTATGTGGTTATAGTATTATATGATTATAGTATTGTATGGTTTATTGGATGGTTTCAAGTGCAGCGGCTGCTCAGCGACGACTCATGTCACTGACTGTAAATTCTTGAACGAGTTTCCTCCTATTAACCAGTCTCAAGACGATTTTTGCAAAAATTTTGCGTAAATTTCAGGTGAAAATAATTCCTCAGGGGTGAAATAAAGCATTCAATTAGATAAATACATTCAAAAAATTATAAACCATGTGTTTGAATTATTAAAAAAAGTCCTAACGAGAAAAAATTTGACTTTGGCACCATCCCACTTGTCAAAACCAAACTTAAATGGTTGATATTTAAATTTTTTTCTTACATGTATTGCAGCATCCAATGGAGTTTGGAGCAGCTCCATCCAAGATGTTTCAACAATCATCAATTCCATGAAGAAGCACGAGGCCACAACCACACATGAAAAATTACGCCCAATAGTCAACAAAAAAGATTTTAATATAATTTGGATTTCGAAAAGCACATAGCATTTGCAAATACAGTTTTTTAAAAAATTTTCCTTCATTACCCAAATTTGGGAAATGTACATAAGTGACTATAAAGTGAAAGAAAACTAAAAATGGTCTGGCTCCACCAAATTAAAATCGTTTCTTATTGAAAAATTTGTGGAGACAAAACTGCATAAATGAATAATATATATTATTACTTACAAATTATAATTAATATTTTTCTCGATAAAAATTTGAGAATTTATATCAGTGTGAAACCAAGAGGCTAGAGTATAAGTTGGAGGCAGTGAGTATGGAAGACACATATAGGAAAATTTAGAGCTGTAAAAACGGTTGGCTGGGCAAGACCTTAATGATGTTGCATTGAAAATGCACATATGATTTTAGTGTATGATATAATACTCAAGAATTTAAAGATTAACACTTATTTGTTATTTCTAACGCAATGAAAAATCAAGTAGACCCTGGCACAAATACGATTGAAATTTATTCACTACTGTAATGGGTCGCCAAAACATAATTTGTTTAGGTATAAGGAGATCTTTCACAATTTGCCATTTTATTAATGACACGATAATTTTCCATCGATTCACCCTCTTGAAAGTATTTCGAAAATCAACTTCCCCACCAAATTTTTTTTATAATCCCACCGTTTTGAGTTACGTCTACTTATCAGTATTTAGGCACCACATAAGTCGCTACGTAAGCTGTGCGGTCTTTTGATAATCCGGCCCCGCTGTGTTTCCCCGAGCCGAGCCGCGATCCTTCGCAGTAGGTGCACCGAGTCAACGGCTCCAGTTCTGTTGTAGCCATCGACAATTAGACTAGGCCTTCAGAGCTGAAGCTCGAATAGTGACACCAAGATAATTAATAAGCATATTTAGGTTGAAATATAACATGATTTAATTTCATAAGCAACAGATTATTTTGCAAACTTATATAATATGAGAGGTTCATTCACCCCGGCAATATAAGAAGTTCGTTCACCCCAAGAAAGTTGACGCGTCTCAAGTGTTCAGGTCCAGCACATTTGTACGGCTGTTGTCTTTCTTTATTTTATGCCTGTTAAATTTGACGCTGACTCATAGACTGATGTATAGAAGATTTTTATTTGCGTCGGTCTTCAGGCAAATTACAAGTTTTTTCATACGAGGCGCACAATTTATTATTCGTCTTAGTCCAAAAGTTCACGTGAAAAGGCTTGACACTTCAGGAGTACAAACAGCCGAGAAACCACACAGTATGAGCCCTAATACACAGCTGAGAATAACAAAATGGATAGCAAATGGTACAGGAACTAGCCGCACCGAGATGCCAACAACCAGCCACAGATACTAGGGGTTCTAGCCTTAATACACTGCAAGAATCCCAAAACTGGCAGCAAATGGTACGGGAACTAGCCGCACCGAGATGCCAACAACCAGTCGCAGAGACTTGGGGTTCTAGCCCTAATGTACCGCAAGAATCACTAAAACGGACGGCAAATGGTACGGGAACTAGCCGCACCGAGATGCCAACGATCAGCCGCAGAGACTAGGGGTTCTAGCCCTAATGCACTGCAAAAAATCACAAACCGGACAGCAAATGGTACGGGAACTAGCCACACCGAGTTGCCGACAGCGAACCGCAGAGACTTGGGGTTCTAGCCCTAATACACTGCCAAGTCACAAAAACGGGCAGCAAATGGTACGGGAACTAACCGCACCGAGATGCCGACAACGAACCACAGAGACCAGGGGTTCTAGCCCTAATAAACTGCCAAATCACAAAACAGACAGCAAATAGTACATGAACTAACCTCGCCGAGATGCCGATAGCGAACCGCAGAGACTAGGGGTTCTAGCCCTAATACACTGCCAACTCACAAAAACGGACAGCAAATGGTACGGGAACTATCCGCACCGAAATGTCAACGACCAGCTGCAGAGACTAGGGGTTCTAGCTCTAGTGCAATGCAAAGTTCCGATTACTCTCGAGCGTGGAAGGTATCAACTCCCACGATACGAGAGGCGCGAACTGTACCGCAGAAGCTGTACCAGAACGCTGACAAATATACTCAAAAGCAGAGGATATTAGCCCCCACAACACGAGACGTGCTCGGCACGGGAACTAGCCGAACCAGAGCGCTACCAGCAACTGGAACTAACCAAGAACCCCACCTACTCCGTTATTAGTTCGTTAGTGGAACTTTTACGAGCTATATCCAGAACTACGGTTGAGCTTATTCATAGAAGCCCAGATCTGCCTCCCTTAAATTCGAGTCGAAACATGTGAACCCCAACCCAGTACCATTGAGCACACACAACTTTCTCGCGAGGGGGTAACTCAGCTAAAATGAGCTTACGTCAACACCCCGTTTACAATGTACCTGAAATAAGCTGATAAAACGTCTATATGCAAAAAAAATATATATAGTATATCACAATAAAATAGAATCATAATATAATCCTTTAGTCAAATAATTATAAGTGGAAGTTGATATAAGATAGAATAACTCTCGAGGATAATCAACTTGCGAGCGCGTGAGTCGATACCAGTTCGTCAAAAGACTAGACAAATGAACATTGACCTAGCATTATCAAATACAATGAGAAGTATTATCACCTAATAAAATCATATTAATAAAGAGCTTAACCTTTTGACAACATGACTACAACTTATAATCGACTTCTTATAGCACATCTACCTCTAAGATGTCTAGCCTCTTTACTCAAGATAGCGACGTAGCTGTCTTTACTTTAATTAACGATGGTATCATAGATTGATTATTCTGACACTTATTCTCATACAACAGTAAATCATTACGCTTGTCACAAAGGAATAAAGTCCTTCGACAAATTAATTGCACATTAAAGTGTATAAATCATAGGTCAAGTAATAATTTACAATTAACACATCTAAGAAATAAGTCTAAACGTATCAGGGCTAGCAGACGACGCGTGGTGCTTAGCAGACGACTGCAACGCCACGCTACCGACAGATAATATCACGGCAAAGGAGATTCCTTATTACAGTCACGGAACAAAAATATGCCTACGCATTCCTTAGTTATACAAAATAATATCACAGTAACGAGATTCCATATTCTAGTCATAAAAATATATTCAATCATATTGAGTCACTAATCTAACAAAAGAACATCATCAACATATTACGTGGTCAAAACGGTACTACTAAAAATAAAAAAAATATCACATAATACGCATCCCATCACACGCACATGAAAAATTGGGCCCGATAGCGCAACAATGAAGCATTTAAAATAATTTAGTGTTAGAAAATAACCTAGCATTAGCAAATACAGTTTTGATAGGAATTCTTCCTTCACTACCCTAATTTGTAATATGTACCTAAGTGACTGTTTTCTAAATGAAAGCTAAAAATGTTATAGCTCCACACAATTAGAATCGTTTATTATTGGATCATCTGAGGAGACAAAACTGCAAAAATGAATGACAAATATTATTCAGTAAAACTAAAAATGATTATTTTTCTCAATACAATTAGAGAATTCATATTAGTGTAAAGAGTGGAGTCTAGAGTGTAAGTTGGAGGCAGTGAGTGTGACGTACACAGGAATCTGTAGAGCTGAAAAAACGGTTGGCTGGGCAAACACTAAATAATTTTGCATCGAAAATGCAGGAATGATTGTAGTGCATGATCATAATGCTGTAGAATATAAATAGTAACATTTGCCTTCAATTTCTAACGCGAATGAAAAACCGATCAGCCCCTGGAACAAACACGGTTGAAAATAATTCGATAATGGATCGTCTAAACATAACTTCTTATCAGTATGAGGAGATCTTTCACAATTCGCCATTTTATTAATGACACTATGATTTTCCATCGCTTTCCCTGCTAAGTGTCGCGAAACTTCCGCAGCCTCTTCGTTGTCATAAAGTCATGTATAATTTTTTGACGTAACTTTCTACCGAACTTTTTTATAGTACCACTGTATCGAGTTACGTCTACTTAGCAGTATTTAATGCAGGTTTCATTTAAGACCAGAGAGTATTTCTTATTGACAATTTTCTTATTGTTTTTCTCTATTCGGCGAATTAAGCTCTTGATAGGAAGTGAAAATCCAAATATCAGGTTTCCAAGGGACATTTTATTATATTTTTACGACGTTTCGAATGCAACTTCATTCATTATCAAGTATAGGAAGAGTTTCGCAACAAGTGAATTTGAAATTTTGAAATGACATTAGT
Organism: Hyalella azteca; assembly: GCF_000764305.2. Taxonomy (NCBI): domain Eukaryota; kingdom Metazoa; phylum Arthropoda; class Malacostraca; order Amphipoda; family Hyalellidae; genus Hyalella; species Hyalella azteca. The sequence continues at coordinate 179,958 of NW_025941759.1, forward strand.
ACAAACATAGGGTATTATGGATACAGATTGGAATCAAAGCTTAAATTACGAGAACAGCTTCAGCGTCCTGACAATTCCGGTAGTTTGCAAATTAATAGCTGTAGACTTCTGCTTGATGATGAGAGCCTCAGCTATCGCCAGTCTTATGGCGTCTGGGCATATCATGATGGTTCTGGTGTGGGTCTCCAACGTCGCGCGAGTGAGTGGATCATTATNATATAGACGATTTTATTAGCCCATTTCTTGTACATTGTAAACGGGGTGCTGAGGTAAGCTCATATTAGTTTAGTTACCCATCACGGATGAACCTTGTGTGCTCAGTATGGCTGGATGGGGGTCCGAACATTTCAAATCGAATTCAGAGAGCCAGATCTGGGCTTCCAAGCTAAAAATCCGCCGTATAGTTCTGGACTAATCTTGTAAACTGTAAAGAGATCCAATAGCGGCTAATTACTGCGTAGGTGGCATTCTCGGCTACTTCCAGCTCCTGGCTGCAATTTGGGCTGTTAATAGCGTAGCATTAGCACCCTCGTGTCGTATAGCGGCTCGTTACTGCTGCGCTCGAGTAAATTGTCAGCGGCTTAATGAGGGCTCGTACCCCTTGATAGTCGTGCCTTTGGGACGTAACTGTCATCCCACTTTTGTGTTATTTACAGTGCATTAGGGCTCGTACCCCTGATCATTGTAGTGGTTGTCGGCATCGTGGTGCAGCTCGTACCTGTACCCTTACTGCCCGTTTCTGTGTTTTTGGCAGTTGTGATGATGTTGGTTTCAATTGATTGATAAAAAGTTTTAATATTTATTCAAGAATAGTTTAGAATCGCGATCATAATTAGGTAGACTATTAAACTACAGAGAGACTACTAAGAGACTATAGAGAGGAGAGGGGCTTCGCTCTGTCCTACCGAGACAAATAAATGACAAATAAATACACGTCAAAATGAACAATACAGAAAGACAATTCAACAATCCAAAATACAATAATGCATAGACACTTATTGAAGGTCAATAATCCATATTCACTCGTACCTGAGAATAGCGTACTGCAGCCTATTATAATAGCTCAGTCAGCCTCGCAGGGACACCAGAGACAAAGTGCTCTAACTTGACTGGCTAGGCCTTACAACAGGTACTATTCCGACAAGTATAAGTGCGGATAATCTTCTTACAGCAGTACATTAGGGCTCCTCAACGTTGTATCCTTGAAGTTGAGATCCTGTCTCCAGGAGCTTTTGGACTTAAAGCGAATAATAAATTGTATGCCTTGTACAGTGGCATTTGTGTATCGCATGAAGATCAGCAATATACTACGAAAAGTTCTTTGTGTTCATTCCTCCTCTCTCCAACGCAAGGGAATTTAGAGCCGGACCAAAGAGGGACTCTTTAGCCCTTGTGTTAAAACCAATACGGAAGTCACCGTCAAGTCGGCACGCTACCCATAATTATTTCGACTTCGAGGCGGTGTTTCCGGTTACACGTCGCGCCACAACCACACCAGCGTGCAGCACCACAACCACACCAGCGTGCAGCACCACAACCACACCAGCGTGCAATGTAGCGGTAGCGGTAGCGCCCGCTACATTTAGAGCATGTAGCGGTAGCGGTAGCGCCGCTACATTTCCAAGTAGCGCTGCCCAGCTCTGCAGTTTGGTCACAACGACGCAACCTGTTCTCTAAAACAAAATATAACCCACAAATATCAACAACCGATCTGAGGCGAGCCTTGGTGAAGCATTGACACCAGATCGAGGGACAAGAGGATCTTCGATCGATCATCCTTCCCGAGACCGCCTAACATCTAATATAAACGGTGTAAGAACCTGCGCGTGTTCTTGGCAAAATCGAAACTCAGTGAACCAATCACAAAAACGAAGATCCGGATATCTTAATTAACCTCGTTTAAGCATCAACAGCAGTTGCTTATAGGTAAAGAATTTAATAAATCACAAGGGGCTGATTAATAATGAAATGTACTTAAAGATCTAAATACAGTAAAAGACATCGATAACGAGAAAAAGACCTGCAATAATGTTCCTCATGCAGGATGCGGAGCAAACCTACCATGCAAAAACAAACAATGACTTGTCATTTATGGTATCTGCAACTGGAATACATCTGAGTAGCAAACGACCAAAGGAAACAAATAAACCGCATATCCGTACGCACATTAACAAACCAGCTTTATTTGGATTAGGATTTTCTTAACACAACAAATAGGCAGCTGGTCTCTTGGGTGTCCCATCCTTTTAAAAAACAAACATTTTGCAACTGATCCCACCTTTGTTTCACACATAGGTAACTAAATATAGCTGCATAATGCAGAACTAAATTCCATCTACTATTGCTATCAAACACACTTGTGGTACTTGGCTGATTGGAGGCATATCTGAAAATATTGCAGGGTCAAAGTACCACCAAATCGGCCGGTTACGAGCAAATTTTTTACCTACACACTCTAGACAAGAGAACTATCCAAGAAAATGCTGTCACTAATGCTCAAGAATTAATAAATTTTTATGTAAAAGCAATAATTCCCACAAAACAACGGTAACACATCATCAACAAGGTAAAAGAACAGCACAATTGCAATGGCAGGATTTGAACTCGACTTGATGGCCTCTTTGATGCTGCGCATGCAGATGCATTAAATGTAATCAAGATTCCAGAAGACAGAAATTTCTTGCTTGCACAAAGAGAGAAAGGAAGACGTGGAAGTTTAGGTGGAATTGATATGGTGCGCCATGGTATGAAAGAAAGAGACCAATGGTAGACGTGGTAAAGACCAAAACAAAGAAAATATGAAGATGGGCGGTAGTAAGAAGCGGCCACCCGTGTATTTATTGGGAAGGGTCTCGTCTCTGACAGCAGTACTAATAGCTTACAGAAGATGATTAATTTTCAACCCTGCTACTTGAAGTTGTAGTACATGGCGACAACAACAATGAAGAGATCAGCCAACATCATCACCGCTGATGTTGCTTCTGCCCTTAATCGCACAAAGGTTAGTTACCGTAATGCAATTTTCATCTTAGTATCAGTGGCTAGAGCGTTGGGCCTCGATCCATCCCAGTTCAAACTTCGTCTCACATCAGGTTTTTGCGACAATCCCCACAGCAGGAGCCTGACACCTGGAACAGCATTGAACAGTGCTGACCAGAAGTGCAGAAGCTAAAAATTGTCAATGGTGCAGCAGAACGTGATATTTTATTGATAACTAACTTCAACTACGTGTTGACAGTTGACTAACCAAGAGGAACAAAAGCAGCAACTGCTTCAGGTCGTCGAACGTCATCGCCAGCAGTTTTCTTTGTCCAAGAAATATGTTATTATTGATAAACTTTCAAGTGACGAAACCAACTGTACTTCATTACTTTGTAGTGAGTCAGTTGCAGTAGTGCACCGTAGAATTTCAGTGGTGTAGTACATTCAATAAACAATAATATTTAGTTAACTTACGCTTTAAATCATTTCATTACACGCGTGGGACTCGAAAAAAAGTTTCGAAAGAAATCACTAAAACAAAATCCCGCACCTCGGCAGAAATCGTATATTGACGAGGACGATGTCTGAACACCCTTTTAGTACCTCTCACGAAATTTGTACTTTTGGCGCCATTCTCTATGTTCCAGGCCTGCCATTGGTGATGATGTGTTTGTCGAGAGAAGATTGCGCTAGTGATTGAGGAATTTGGTATATGTTTTATAGTTGTTTATGATATTTGAGTTGTTTTAGTTGGTTAGTTGATATTTGTTGTATGTGTGTATTTTTGAGAGGGGTATTGCGGTTGAGATGGTCCCGTGTATTCTGGTTAAAACTTACCTAGTTGATTTAAGCATCTTTGTAAGAACTCAACATTAATTGTGCAACCAGTAAACAGAGTTGAATTCTTGAAATTTTGGGTTTATGCACTTTGCCAATGTAGTTGAACAAATCTGGTCAATGAGACCAGCAAAAATCCCAATTTATTTTTTTCTTGGAACCCTGATATCACCAAATGACATTTTTCCCCAGACCCTTTACTGGATGGAGTCACCTTCCTGCGGACGCCATTTCGGCGCCATCATTCAAAACTCTCCATACACCATAGCAGGGTTGCCCTCATCTAATTTTAATTTAATAATTGAAAAAATACAATAATGATCCTCAGTTTAACAGATTCCTGGGCCTGTCGATGTTGGCTATCTTCAGCAAAGAAGAGAAGAATGTACAGAGCGGTGCATAGTTGAAGGAAGCGTTGAAGTGCTGGGCGGGAAGAACTGATAACGGCGCTCCGAGGCCGCGTTTTTGCCTAAAAAAATCGCTGCTAACACAGAAAATCGAGCTCTTGACATCGAGTAGCTTCTTCAATAAATACACTACTCACACATGATGCTAAAATCAATCAATCACTGAAGATTACAGCAGTTTCAATTGTAGTAAGGATTCTATGGAATGGAATTGATCGATTTAGTATGCATATTTTCGAACCCTCGCAATGGGTCATTGGCATCGACGAAGTGAATAGGTAAACGTCGCCATTTACAAAGAGACTGGCTATTTGACAGTTGTATCAATAATAAAGTTTTAATGCTGATATTGAATAACTATGGTCATTTATTGCTAATCTCCTAGTGGTCTTTTCTCTCTCCGGTACTCGGCCTCCAGTGAATTTACATTCTCTGGTGTCTCATTTGCATCTTACAGTCACTTCTCACTAACACAGTCACTCCTGAAATTATAATGGATGGAATTATAATGGATCATTGTCAGAAGAGGAAGGATGTATTCTGAAATTTAGCGAGTATCATCCTTGAAAAGTTTCATGTGTGTCACATTAGAATTCAGTAACCTCTTAACCATTATTCAATTGACAAATCGGTCAGATCCTACGTTCATGAGCAAAATTTTCAGTCTCCCTTCAAACTATTTTTCTACGAATTCTCAGAGCTGGGTAGAAAACTTATGAATTATAACTATGATATTAGGGATCTGTTTCCGGCTGGCTAGTGCGTACTCAGGCGTAGTTCGTACGATGATATAACTTGCGCTTCGTCACCGACACGAATTTTTTCTTTCTGATAATAATGCACTTTATAGGATATATATAGAAATATATAGCTGAGAAATCGTACTTGTCTGAGTTTAGTTTCAAGCTATGATTATTTAAAAAAATGAGTTACCTTATAATAACTGAAAGCTAGGCCGTTAAAAAGTTTTATTGGGACGATGGGCATGCTTTCGAAGTTGCAGCTCCATAAATTATTGCGAGTATTGACAATTAGTCTTAAGATTTGGGTTAAGTTTATCAGTCAAGTTACAGGATTGGGTTGAGTTTATCAGATAAGTTGAGGAATGGTATTCAGTTTATCAAATAAGTTATAGGCATGGGTTCAAATTAACGGATGGGAATGGAAATCTAATCTATCTAATATATAATGACACATGATAATTTTTCCATATAGTAATTATGGCATGCCATTTTGTTTATCGACTTTGTTTGTTTGTTTAATAGTAATATAAATTGGTGTTTAATGCAATTAGGTCATTCACGAACTTTTCTTTCACGAAAAATTGGCGTTGCAGGGTACGAATTTCGGGTTACAAGTGCATCAGTGTACCTCATTACTAGTCATTAGTGACATCATCAGTGTACCTCATTAGTAACATCATTAGTGTACCTCGTTAGTGAAATCATTAGTGTACCTCAATAGTGACACCATTATGTACCTCATTAGTGAAACTAACAGTATACCTCATTTGTTACACCATATTAGTGTACCTCATTAGTGACACCGTTAGTGTACCTCATTAGTGACATCGTTAGTGTACCTCATTAGTGACACCATTAGCGTACCTCATTAGTGACATCATTAATGTACCTCATTAGGTACATTATTAGTGTGCCTCATTAGTGACACAATTAGTGTACCGAATTAGTGACACCATTAGTGTACCTCATTAGTAACACTATCGGTGTACCTCATTAGCGACACCATCAGTGTACCTCGTTAGTGATACCATCAGTGTACCTCATTAGCGACACCTTCAGTGTACCTCGTTAGTGATACCATCAGTGTACTCATTAGTGACACCATCAGTGTACCTTATTAGTGACACCATTAGTAACCTCATTTGTGACACCATTAGTCTGCCTCATTAGTGACACCATTAGTGTACCTCATTAGTGACACCAATAGTGTACCTCATTAGTGACACCATTAGTGTACCTCATTAGTGACACCATCAGTGTACCTCATTAGTGAGATCATTAGTGTACCTCATTAGTGACACCATTAGTGTACCTCATTAGTGACACCATCAGTGTACCTCATTAGTGACACCATCAGTG
>NW_025941759.1:187001-192348 GCF_000764305.2 Hyalella azteca
TGGAGGGGAGTGTCAGCGTTGGAGGGGAGTGTCAGCGTTGGAGGGGAGTGTCAGCGTTGGAGGGGAGTGTCAGCGTTGGAGGGGAGTGTCAGCGCTGGAGGGGAGTGTCAGCGTTGGAGGGGAGTGTCAGCGTTGGAGGGGAGTGTCAGCGTTGGAGGGGAGTGTCAGCGTTGGAGGGAAGTGTCAGCGTTGGAGGGAAGTGTCAGCGTTGGAGGGAAGTGTCAGCGTTGGAGGGGAGTGTCAGCGTTGGAGGGGAGTGCCGGCGTTTGCACAGGACAGTACAGGCAAAAAAGTCAGCGGGAGCATCATCTAATACTAGGCAGGTGACGTTGAATAACGTTGAAATATCGTTTGAATTACGATGAAATAACAATAACGTTGGAACAACGTTAAAGAAACGTTGAAACAACAATAACGTTGAAACGACATTGAAATGTCGTTGAAGTATCTTTGTTTCACCTTCATTCGCCAATAGGATGTGACGGGCAGGAACACCCCACACGTCCTTCCCTCGTCTCGTCTCCACGACAATATTTGAACTCTCGACGCCTCGTGGCCTTAGGAAGTGGCGCTAAGGAGGGCAAACCAACATATGAGGCCTTGTGAGGCTGAGGCCTGAGGCACTTTGTGAGGCTGCCGGGGCTTGTGAGGCTGAGGCACCTTGTGAGGCTGTCGGGGCTTGTGAGGCTGCCGGGCTTGTGTGCGAGGTGGAGTGTACCATGAGGAAGAGTGGGGCATTCGGAGGAAGGCCATGGAACACTGTACAGACGTGCTCAGTTTGCACTCTGAGCAGACCTGCTCAGCCTGCGCTCTGAGCAGACCTGCTCAGCCTGCGCTCTGAGCAGACCTGCTCAGCCTGCGCTATAATGACTCAGGAGATAAAGCGCTGGCAGGAGTCAGACCATGATCTGAACTTTGTATCAACATGACACAGCATATTTACAACGAAATAGGTAAAATTTAATACACCTTGATGAATTTGGTGCTTTATGGTGCTATGGTATTGGTGCTCTATGGTGAATTTATGGTCGGAGTCTATTTGGTGCTCTATGTGAAGACTCCGTAAACCTCGGAGTCTACGCATAGAGCAACATTTGTAACAAAAGTTACCGGGCAGTACATGTAACGTAACAAAACAGTAATAGTTCAATCTTATTACGAGTTAACTAGCAGTACATGTATAACATAACAATACAGTTACACTTGTTACCGTATAACGACTTGCCTAACAGTTGTTACGACAGTCGAATTGAGCGCTGCAGCGCGCGTGGTTGCCAAACAAACGGTTTTTTTTTCGCGCCGCGCTTGTTTGTTGAAGACAACCACTCACGCGTCCCACTCATGCGTCCCACTCACGCGTCCCACTCACGCGTCCCNCTATCCAGGGGTCACTTTACCCTGCCAGGGTTCACTTTACCCTGCCAGGGTTCACTCTGTCTCTTATACACATCTAGATGTGTATAAGAGACAGGTATAGTTGCGTGGTAGATGTGGTGAGCTTCCTTTGTCCAAGAGGCTTGATGGTTTGACTTATTTAAATAAATCATTTCTATTTGTAATCGAAAAATTATTAATGTTGAAGTTAATGTACAATAAATCAAGATATGCACCCACCCTGTCAGATGGATGACGAAGAGAACGAGGAGAAGTAAGGATGATGGCGTCCTCAAGGTTAAGTCTAGAGTGAAATGAAACTAAGCGAACAAATTAGAATTCTTAGTCAATAAATCATAGCCTCACCATACAGTGGTAATCAAACTTAAAAAAATACTACCCTAGAATAAGGTTATTAATTTCACTGTGCAATAAAGAGGCTAGAGAAATCGGACAGAGTATTAAATTCAGTCGCACACATCAAGGTTTTTGACATGGAGAGGTAATGTTCATATTGTTGTACGCATATTGAAGGCTAATATTTATCAAATCCTTAATATACATCATTAAGGTTTGCATGAGTGCGAAGGGGAGAATGTTCGGCAGGCGCTTCATGCCTTGTCAAACTGGCCGTTAGAGTGAATGGGTAAGGGTATACGTATATCTCACTCAGCCTGAGGGCAAAATAGAGTGTTATACATAGTTAAACATAAGGTCATATATGGACAAATAAATATTTAAAACACATATGTACAGAGCCTGAATGCAAATAATTGTTGCCGCTTGGTCGAACTCCATTGCAAAACGAAACTCCAATCATACCTAGGGGAGCGATCGTTTCACCTGAGCTCAATGTCAATCAGTATCCTGCGGTTGACATTGAGTGCCTCTTGGCACTCAATGGCACTGACTGCTTGGCACTGACTGCTCAATTGTGTTTAATGACATGTGCAAATATAAATAATCCTTGACCGCAGTGTTGACTTCAGTGTCTGCTTGCTGTAGAACAAGGTAACCAGCTTGTCCACTTGCGCCTTTAAAAATATATTTCCGTCAAATCTGTCGCGTCTGTTTGATGACTGAGATGCCTACGTGAGAGGGCGATGTGTATCCCTGCGCCGGCCATTTCACTTTCCCGTCGTCAGCTTCAGAGGTCAACCGCATTCTCCTGACACAAAACCCGGCTGCTGACGCGGCTGCAGGTCAGTGTGCCTCGCGTCGCCACGAAGGTTGTGTGGCACTTTCGCTCTCGCCGCGCGTCACTGGAGTGTCGTGGCGGGGTTAGTTAGGTTAGGTACGAGTGGCTTCCGCGTCGCTGGCACTTTTTGAGTGCAGTTACACTAAACAACTGGGTTTGTGATGCGATTTGGGATTAACAGACATTATTTTATTCAAGTGATACAATGAAATTACGATAGCACGGAAATACGAGAGTATCGAACGGAGAAACACTAGTACACGCTTTAAATAAAATTTCGGGTGGTTGGTAACATCTGTTAAACGGTAAATGGCAGAGATTTGCCAACAGTAATTAATAAGATTGTCGAAGGAGTTTGTACATAGGAAGCAATTTCTAGGAATTGAAAGGCTGGAAATTATGTATAGTACACGTGATACGTCTGCAGGAGTGAATAGTGAGGATAGTGTTAATAGACTAAAGTAATGAACAGTAGTGTTCGTGGGCTGGAGCAATGAACAGTAGTTTTAATTGATATAAGTGATAAACAGTAGTGTTAATAGACTAAAGTAATGAACTGTAGTGTTCGTGGGCTGAAGTAATGAACATTATTTTTAATGGACTGGAGTAGTTAGCAGTAACAAACACAAGAGCGCCGTAGATAAGTGAGAGGAAGTACATGATGAGCGGGTTGCCCTAGTACAAGTAACAAGTAATAATGCCCTGGGACCAGATGGTAGGGAGTGGTAGAGCGTCTTTAGCTAGTAGTAACTAGCTAGTTGTAGCAGTGCTAGTGAGGAAAAAGTAGCTTTAAAGAAAAGGCAAACAGTGAGAGGGTGTTAGACATTACCGGGAGTAAGAACGATGAAAATAGCAGTTTAGTCGGATGAGAAATTGCCTTGGATCGCTGTAGGTATCGCGGCGTAGGCTTGACGATATATACTCGACGATACGCCTATGCGATGATATTAAGTTCGATCTTAAAAATTAAATTCGATTAAATTTAATTTCAGAATCTTAAAAACATAGAATGAAGGTTAATATATTTAATTTCTTAGGAAGCTGCTGTACCGGCGACTTGACTCGGTTCGTCGTTTAGGCCTCCTGGGTCTGCACCAAATGTCGACTGAAACTCTGATACCGTTCACTCATTCATGAGTGAACGGTATACATCTTCATGAGTGAATACGACGGCACTCAGTGCAGCAGTAGCGCTTATAATATTACAGTTTATCCTATCAAATCATATCATAGTTATGTCGGCGCTGAAGTGTAGGCCTGATGTGGCCTGTCGCCGATTCTTGTACTTTTCGTGACTTGTTCACAGAAGATCTAAAAGCATGTCCTTTGACCAGTTCTTTTCATGACTGCCGATAGTTTGAAGTAGCTACTAGACTTCCATCGGGTTCGATATGGTGCTAGGCATTTCAAATCCGAACATATATGTTTCCATAGCTTTATCTAGTCTGTTCTTGAACGCGTTCATATTTGGAGCGCCAACGACGTAATCGGGGAGGCTGTTCCACATGTCGGTGATTCGAAGTGAGAGCCAGGGTTCGCTTTACCTATCCAGGGGTCACTTTACCCTGCCAGGGTTCACTTTACCCTGCCAGGGTTCACTTTACCCTGACAGGGTTCACTTTACCCTACCAGGGTTCACTTCACCCTGCCAGGGTTCACTTTACCCTACCAGGGTTCACTTCACCCTGACAGGGTTCACTTCCCCCTGCCAGGGTTCACTTCACCCTGCCAGGGTTCACTTCACCCTGCCAGGGTTCACTTTACCCTGCCAGGGTTCACTTCACCCTATACCAGGGTTCACTTTACCCTGACAGGGTTCACTTCCTCCTGCCAGGGTTCACTTCACCCTGCCAGGGTTCACTTCGCCCTGCCAGGGTTCACTCCACCCTGCCAGGGTTCACTTTACCGTGCCAGGGTTNTGCCAGGGTTCCCTTTACCCTGCCAGGGTTCCCTTTACCCTGCCAGGGTTCCCTTTACCCTGCCAGGGTTCCCTTTACCCTGCCAGGGTTCCCTTTACCCTGCCAGTGTTCACTTTACCCTGCCAGGGTTCCCTTTACCCTGCCAGCGTTCACTTTACCCTGGCAGTGTGAACGATAGGAGACGCGCGCCACGCGCGCCCGCGTCGGTGAAAGGGAAAGTCGCTTCTGCCTCATCCTGACCTGGGGAGGGAAGGGGACCATCTGCTGCAAACTTGGTACAGACTTATGAGGCAGACTTGGTACAGACTTATGAGGCAGACTTGGTACAGACTTGTGAGGCAGGCCTGGTACAGACTTGTGAGGCAGGCCTGGTACAGACTTGTGAGGCAGGCCTGGTACAGACTTGTGAGGCAGGCCTGGAACAGACTTGTGAGGCAGTCCTGGTACAGACTTGTGAGGAAGGTCTGGTACAGACTTGTGAGGCAGGCCTGGTACAGACTTGTGAGGCAGGCCTGGTACAGACTTGTGAGGCAGGCTTGGTACAGACTTGTGAGGCAGGCCTTGTACAGACTTGTGAGGCAGATTTGGTACGGACTCTTCGTGCAGTCTTTATAAGTTTTGAGGGGTCGTACTACCAATAATAATTTTGAGTTTGTTACTCCGTCAGCCAATACCTGACGGTTTTTCTAGCTAAATCCACCAATCAGAGCTGGGAAATTGGTCTCAATGTTCCTAGGTTGCTACGTGTACTTACGACGCTAGGTAAATCAGTTGTCTATACAATTGACAGCCAACAACCTTAACCGCATCTTCTTCACAACAGAGCAGGAAAATATATTCAGAAACGAATCGAAAA